>NW_027094088.1:20386320-20581320 GCF_029207755.1 Chamaea fasciata | reverse complement strand
AACATTTATTGTGCGTCACAGTCAAAGAAAATTACATATGTCCTGTAAGGAGGGAAAATGGGATGTTGATATAATTTACTGTACAGCACTCTTGAAAAATCTGCATTCTGGAGCAGTAAATATACCAGGTTTTTTTATATGACACATAAAAAAATCAAAATAAATTTTTTACATTATAGAAAAACTGGCAAATATAAAGCATGCTGTTCCACTCTTTAATAATAAATCAAATCAACATGACTATTTTGTTCCTGACCGAAGTAACTTTCCCTTGAAAGCCTGTTCAGTGAAAGCATGTTTTAACTTTTAAAGGCATCCCTCGTGGGAATGCAAAGCTGAATCAAGTTGTAATTAATCTAGTTTTGTTTTGTTTTGATTTTTCAGAAAATGTGAAGCATCCAGCGTGTCTCTTGTATCACAGCAATGCCCTTTTAATATGTGTTCAACAAGTCACAGTTAAAAGATTACACAGGCTTATATATTTATATACAGAGATTTATGTTTAATTGTTTGGAGATGGTTATACTTATTTCATAAGAAACTCTTCAGACTGTGAGCTTTTGTTAAGTAAACCCCTCAGATCAACCATGTTCTCTGACAAGGGGTTATTTTCTGTATTAAATTGTAACTAAATTTTAAAAAGTCTCCAACTTGGACTCTTCCAGCCTTCTGACCAGTGTTAAGCCTCTCCAGTCCCATCTCCAAGCTCTGCCCAAACCACCCTGAGATGCAGCATGATGACGTGGGTTGGAATTTTGTCATGCATTGTGTGGTCCACAGGTCACCGCTTTCAGCTCAGAACTGTGTAATAACCTCTTAAAATACAACATTATGCGCCTTTCTCCCCCTTCAGCATGTCCCATATTGGTGACAACTTTGATCCCTCTCCATCTCCCTCCCCAAGTCAGTGCCATCTGATGTATCTCAGGCATTTGCTGGCAGGATGACTCTGTACCTTGACCTGCAGTTAAACAGCGTGTTTATCTGCGATACAGCACACTCCAAATAAACCAGATGACAGCCTGCAATAACGTCATTTGGAAGGATTGAAAGGCTTCTCAAGAGTCAGGTACCCCTGAGGTAAGAAGCTTGAAGGAAGCATGTTTTGTGCCAACCCTCCTGCCATCTTCCACTAGACACTCGTGTGCTTGACAATGATGCCATGGGCACTTGTC
Source organism: Chamaea fasciata (assembly GCF_029207755.1). Classification (NCBI taxonomy): domain Eukaryota; kingdom Metazoa; phylum Chordata; class Aves; order Passeriformes; family Sylviidae; genus Chamaea; species Chamaea fasciata. The sequence continues at coordinate 20,580,145 of NW_027094088.1, read as the reverse complement.
AAGATTTTTTTTTTCTTTTTGCCTAGCAAACTGATGCACTTTGCAGTCAACTTACAAAAAAGGCTAAGCATTTGAAAGTGTGAAGGGCAAAAAATATCTGACGGCTAGTCTTCAAAAATACACTTTCATTTCAGAAAGCATAAATGTTTATTTCCTGAGCTGAGTGTTGACAGAAATAGGCTGCAGTGCAGGCATATGAATTTAACCCCTGGTAGGCATTCTGTTCTGTGTGGTTTTTATGTGGCTGAGTGCGAGCATTGTAAATCTCCGGGGTGTCTCCTAATATGAGTTAACAATAGCCTTGATTTGCTGGTTACAGATTTTCTTCCCTTTTTCCCTTTCTTTCTCCTCCTTTCAGGGACTGTAGTGTTTCTTCTGCTAAAAATAGATACTTTTCTACAAACACTGTATCACACTCAAATTGTAATTATGCCATAATGACTCACTGAGATCACTGAGTGTGGATTGAGAAAAAAGGTTGATTGAGCAACTGAACATATGCTTGTTTTTTTTTTTCCTTTTGCATACCAGTAACCCCAAAGCTCAAAGGAAACAGACATAAATAGGTAAAAAGGCCTTACTATTTTTATTATAGGAACAAGGGGCATCGAGCTGGCTGCACTCTGATGTGCTCAGCACTCCAAGCTCCAAACACAGTTCACAGCCTCTTCAATGGGGCTGCTTAAACCACAGATCTTTTCAAATATCAGCACATGCACCACTTGCTCTCTATTTCACATTGCACACAGCTCCATGCTAAGCAGGGTAAATCTTTTATATTCCTGAAGACCCTTTCCTCTACTTCATTAAGATGGACTTCATGGACACTAATTCACTAGAGACCAGAGTGAAGCAGCTGCAGATGGTCAAGTGCTGAAGTAAGATCTGTGCCTTGCACACAGCACTTCGAGAACTACTGGCCAAAAAAAAAAAAAAACCAGTGGCTGGACTTACCATTGTTTTCAACTGTAAACATTTGATGCAATGCCTCTATTAGGCTACTCAGACTTAAATCCTAGAGTTTATTTCACTTTGCAGGGACTGAATTTCCCTTCCCCTCTGATTTGTGTTTAGAAATCTGAACATTTGATTAAACCAGGTATGAAATTCCTAGCAAATCTGGGAGTGGCTTGCCTTTTCTGATAATTGCCTCCCATTTATTTTTCCGGTTGTTTGTGTGATTGTTACCTTTATGAGTAAAATATTCCTCTTGCTAGCCCTGGTTTGTACTTCAAATATCTTCATTTACATTTTTTATAATCAAAGCTGCACTTGCTCATGACATGTTCACTAGCGTGTTGCAGATGCAATACATTTACACAGTTGAAATATCAAGAGTTGGATTTTTAAATTATTTACACTTAATTTTGATAGATTAACTTCTTTCTAAATGTTTTATGGGTACTGATGTTTCTAGCACGGGTCTTTTTTTCATTTCAAAAATTATGTATAGTCACCACTGTCTAAAGAACAAACTGATATAGTAAATACTTTTAAAAAAATTATTTCAGTTTGGATTACTTTATTAGAGAGTGCCTGGCCTCATGGTCAAACGACCAGCAGTGAACCAAAGGCTTACCCTGGCTGCACACTGAGGAGAATGTAAAGAACCTCCATTTCAAGATCAGATTTGTGGCCAGTGCACTCTCGGATGTACAGCTGTCAGTCTGCCCTCCTCTCCCTCCCTGGCACACACTCAGCCAAGTGCTTGGATCCATCCAGCGACTTCAGCTGCCTTCCAGGGATGTAAACAAAGGCCAGGGAAATTTCAGCAGTGAAATTTCTGCTCGGGCAATGTAATGTTTTCTAGACATGATCATAGCATTTGCTGAAGGAAACCTTCATAGCCTCACTGCCCTTTGCTATTATTCCTTCAGAAATCCTAGAGGATGGCATAATTCATTTCTTTAGGCTACATGTAGGGCTGAATCTCACACATAGATCTGAATTAAGAGATCCTTTTTAATATATTAATTCAAGAAAAAATGCATTTAATTACATTTCAAATATTGTGTGGTCTAAAAACACATATCAAGACCTACACACATTTCAGTGGTTTTGAAAACCATTAAACAGAAGGACAGCGCTCTCACTAATCACCAAACATATTTCCCAGATTATGGATGAAATTTCGTGAAAGCTGGAACAGAAACAGATACAACTCATTATGCCAGGGTGAATCCATTATTTCAGGTTTGGTTTGGGTTATTTTTTTCATACCCCTTTGCTTATGGAGTCCCTGGTCAAAGGCTAATAATTGCACACAATGCCATAACTAGCTGAAATTCAAGTCTGACTCAGAATTCTCATGTGAAAGGTATCATGTCACAAAATAAAAAAATTTAGGTATTTGCCCAGATTTGAAAATGAAAAATCAAGCTCCAAAAGCACAGACTCCTAATGACCAGAAATACAGGCAAAAGCTCGATTGATGCTCTTTGCTGAATTCAGCTTCCACGCTCTTTGGAACGGAGGCTCTGCAATTAAAGGTAAGCTTAGAAATTGATTCTACCCAGTAACTTTCGCACAGTGAGAGCACTCCCTTTCCTGGGCAATGCTCTGCTGTGCAGCCTCCCCTCTCCTCCTGCCACCACAGCAGAGCACTGCAAAGGTGGCACCAGGGCTCTGGTTTAGCGGCGCGATGAGGGGCGACTGCCATCTGTTATCTGTGCAGCCCTGGGAGAGGGCAGCTCGGGCTGCACTCACAGAGGTGCCCAGGAGTCACTCTGCCTCGAACTTTAAAAAAAAAAAAGGGGGGGGGGGGGCGGGGGGGGGGGGAGAAATTCATTCAAAGAGAGCTGGGATGTTTTCAGCAAACCCTGTGCACTTTCCTCGGGTTTTCTTTAAGTGTGTTTGTGTTCCTAAATCTTGCTGGCCAGGTTCTTATAAAATATACATATTTTTTTTTATATTTTATAACATGGAAAAATGCCTGTGATAAGCACTTTTTCACCAACACCTACCAGGAGGACGGGAAATGCAACGCAGAGCACTAAGAAACCCGGGGCTGTTATCACAACGCTACTTTCATCTCACTGAAACAACAGCAGAGAGATGGCACGGCAATAAAAATGCATTCACACTGCATGTCCCTCTCAATCCATTCTGAACAATGGATTCTCGCTAAGCAAATACTCGCTTGTCAGAAGTATTTGCAGCACTGGATTCATTCAGCAGGACTAAGTAAGTGAAGTTCACAGCAATTTAAAAGCAGCAAATTAGACATTTACAAACAGTGAAGATGCTGCTTGTCTAGCGTGACCTTTCACTCAAGCTATACAAAAAGGTGTTAATGTAATTTAAATACCAGTTAGGAATATTTCTGGCTTGTCTTTTACCCCGTGAAACCTTACATGATAACACTAAACAGGAGCAATTTGAGGCTGTCATTTCTTCCCAGGGTCAGATGCATACAGTGAGATGTAACCCATTACAGCTCAAACTGACTTCAGTACTGAAATCAGAGACACCCCTCTCTAACCACCCAAATATTTCCAGGCAGCTACTTTTACATTTCTTATTTCTAGTTAAAGTGCAAGTTCTCGTGAGCTGCTTCTTTAGTATTAGTAATGGAAAGGAGCTAGAAAATGATTGAGGATATCTCCCTGATTTCACATAACCAGTTGCTAACACTCTGCAGTGAAAAACTAATGACAGAAAAACCTAGCAAGTTGCCCTTGCTTCAGAACAGAGTTGGTAAGATCTCCCTGTATGGAGTACTTTACAATGGCATTTCTGGAAACATATTGTTGAAAGTATTGTACTCTCTATTTCCATTAATTTTAATTTCACACTTTATTATCTCAGTATTCACCGAGAAAAAGGAAAACATAAAACAATAGAGTTAAACAGATTAATACCTGATTTTCCCTTTGGGCTGATTTTACCACTGGAACTTCCACAATTTCAAACAGCTTTACAGCAAACTCACACCAATCTTACATTAAAAAGATGTAAGATGAAACACTTGTATTTCGTTTTATCACCAGGTGCTCTGAGAACAGAGAAACGCCTGATAAGTGTGTTCCAGGAATCAGCCTTTTTTTTTTTTCCACCCCCTTTTTTTTTCTCTATGTAAGACAGTTAGGACTCATGGTGCATTACCTCTCTGCAGTGAGGTTCACAATTCTAAGACATGGACAACGAAAGAAGTTTTAAAATTCAGACTAGCAGTGTAATATGGCCCAATGAAGCTGTAAGTCTCCTTCGGGTCAGCAATATGAACTTGCAGATTCCTGAGGGTGAACTCTTTAATGCACTACATGTGTGATCTGATCTGCTTCTTTAAAGTTAATTCTTCCAGTTCTTTAAAATTTAACCTTCAAATATGGTTTGGCCAGAGTATGGGATTTTTTTTTTAAGAGACCAGAGGCTGATGTCACGATATGGTGTGCTTCTAAAATCACAGGGGTAAATGGAGCAAGATTGTATTAATGGTCCTGATTGTTTTGTTTTTTTTTCACCAAGCCTTTATTAAAAAAAAAAAAAATCATCAATCATATTTTCAAAATAAAAATACTGATTTCACCCAAATTCTTCTTCAATCTGTTGTGGATACATGCATTTGACTATGAGTACAATAAAGCCAGCTTTGTAGGTGGAAAAATAAAAATTACACTTAGTCACTAGTGAAGTGAACATAGATGAAAAATAAAGAGTACAATGAATAGGGTTGAATTTCTTCCAAAATCCATTCTAGAGTAAGGTAATACAGTTCAGCTTAAAATAGCCAGCATAATATCTGCATATCCTGCGTGTGGTATGCCTTACTTAGGTCCTTTGAAGAGGTCAGCTAGCAGAAAAGAAACTACAATCACACATAATTAAAGAAAGAGTGTCCACCCTTTTTCCTCCTTTTTAATTTTTACTCAACTAAACAACATTAAAAAGAAAAAAAAGGAGAAAAAAGGGGGAAAAAGGGGACAACCTTGGCAGAGCAAGCTTGCTAAACTAGTAACAACAATCAGTGTTAGTTCAGGTTCTGCTTGCCTCAACCTTTGTACACATCAGCCTCCCAACAACTGCATATATTGACTGGGGATATCAAGAAATTTAGAGTTCAAGCTTCTTCAGCAGATTTGTCTTCAAAATCAAGTTTGCTGGATTGTAAAGTATCACTTCTGGGTTTTTTTTTTCCCCACAGAAAGGAGGGATTTCTTGTGCATTTAATCCATGTTGCCTTTTATTTGTAACCTCTACGGGTCTGCTTTGAGAGTGCTTTTCCTCACAGTGTGCTGGGTCACTGCTGTTTGCCTTTTGCTCCCCTGGGGAAGCCACCAGTCATTTCCTCCCTGAGAGCTGTGGCAGTCCCTGCTCCCTCCATCTTTCCATCAGGCAAAGTCAGGTTTCCAGGAATTCCCCAATCATGTTAATAATATGAATCCAATACAGGAATGTATTAGCATACGGAGACAACCATGCTTGCGATCCAATCAACGGATCTCTCTTAACCCTGCGTGTGCTGAGCTACCTAAAATCTCCTTCCGTTGCCAAAACAAAATCTTCAGGTTGCAAAATTTTGGGTAAATATCCCCTCTCTCCCCGTGGCAGGAAAATAACAGCTCGGACCACTGTCGTACACATCTTCCATCTTCTTCCTAATTTTTGAAAGTTTTCTGCTGGTTAGTTGATTTTCTTAATGTGCTGCAGATGCCAAAAAAAAAAATCAAATGATGTTTACAGTCTCCCTGGTTTGGGGAAGAGAGACACATATTCTCCTACACGAATGTGAAATTTCTAGTTTACCTAGTGGAGTGTGCTTGTATCATTAAGATCATGTCTGGAGGCTGTGTCTTAAGTCTTCAACAGTCCACACACACGGAAAAAAAAAAAAGACAGAAAAAAAGAAAAGAAAAAAAAAAAGGAAGCTGCCTGATTCTAATACACCTAATTAGCCATCGGCAGACTCTTAATTGCATACATTAGGATGATTCCATAGTGGAGATTAATTCTAAATATACCCAAGCAGCTGGTTAAGATGCCATGGATTACAGTGTGGACTGTACTTTTCCACTTAATTAGATATCAAAATTAAGCAGCAACAAGCATTTTGACATAACGGGGATCAAGCCGCCGCTTGGCATCCCAGAGCTGCACTAAAGTGACCGCTAAACAGAGCCGCACAGATGGAGAGATATTAAATGCCGCACTGGAAAGTAATTTCAAATAATAAAATATCAATATTTACATTTTAATTACCCCTACTGAGAGCCGCTCTGTCATTTTCACTATTGCCGACGCAGCAAGGGGTAGTGGAATGACATTGCGGCTCTGACTGCAATGACTATTTTGTTTCCATTAAAGAATGACAAGTGTTTTAGAGGCAGTGACACCCAGTGTGTGAACAAGAATGACAGCAGATCAGAAAATTCCTATTAAGGGAATAAATGACTCAACAAGAGAATTTACTTTAAGCAGCCGGCTCCTCCTTGAAACACATAATCCTTTCTAAATTTCCTGCAGGAAGTTTATTATTAGAGGTGCCTTGGAGAGACCTTAGCTTCTCATCAAATATTTAGAACGATAGGACCTACATGATGACTGGTCAATTTAAAAACAGTAACATTCAGTGCTAAGAATTACACTGAGAGTTTGCATGAATTAAATTAGTTTTGAGGGAGAGGGGAAGACGGCGAAAAGGAGATTCCTTCCCAAAAAGACCTGACAGTGCATGGAAAACACCACGGTTATTTTTGCTGTCTTCACCAGTTTTACTGCCATTGGCACAGTGAGTACTCCACATCCCACCTGGGTCACAATTTGCTGGTCTTCAGAATTCCGGCCAGCAGGTGATCACAACAGGTAATGTGCACACGCATAGCTTCAGGCCTCTTGTTTCTCCCTGCCTATTCTCTGCACATATATAAACACTTTTTCTTTCAGTATGTACATCACAAATCCATGAGACACCTTTGCAGCACCTTAGGAATCTAATTACTTCTGATCAGGTCTGAGGTCAATCTCATGGAAAATATTATATTAGATCTGACATGCTGCATTTACAACATGAATAGGAAGGAAGAAAAATATCAAAACAGTAAAGAAAAAAAAAATCTTCCTTGGGGATGTCTGTCAAACTGCAGAGATCTTCAAAGAATTTCAATGGCCTCAGACATGAGAAAGTGGGTAAGAGTAAATCCTTGGTCAGTACACCCAATATGCAGCTAAGTGACCCTCCTCCTGAGTCACGGCACGCATTTATTTAATAATGTGCAGAGCTCAACTTCTATAAATGTGACAAATGGCTAGAACAGAATGGGGGGGGGGGGGGGAAAGGCATGAAGATTTTTTACAGAACAAAAAAAGGAACAACTTTATGGCAGTAACTATTGCTGGAATTTTAGATCTAGCTTTGACATTAAGAATTAGCAGCCAAGTACAGAAATTTTACTCTGACATTAGCTGCTTAACTAGTTCTTTCTCTTGTCTCTTTTTTTCTTCACTTCTTTTTCTTTCCCCACTTCCCCACCTTTTTTTTTTTTTTTTTTTTTTTTTAAGTACCCAGGAAGTACTTCTTAAGCATCCCTAATGCTTTTAGGACAAGACACTTCCCCATTTCTCAGCCACTAGCACCTTTTAATTTCTGAAAGAGCCACGGTTGAAAATCTTAATTAATTGTTCCATACTGCTTCAGGATCATTATGCAATGTAATAAAGGCCGTGTAATTATGAAATTTTACAGCCATTACCAAGGCTGATGGCTCGTATTTCATCCTCAGCTGGACCCAATGGCTTTTAGCCACTCAGCTCCCCTTTGATGAACTACAGACAGATCTATCAGGCCCAAACAATATCCAGGCAAGGCGGCTATAATAGCTACCTACAGATGAAGCCATAGATAAAGATAAACTATAAATCTACACACAAATGCAGGCACATTGCCTCAGGATGACAGAGGGGAGAGGATGAGACACTTGGGAAAGCTGGCGGCTTGCAGAAAGGCAACCTTCCTCTCTCTGTCCCTGTTATTCAGTTTGGAATTTGTTTGGTTTCTTAAAGATGCAAAACCCCTTAACACTTTCTCCACAAAATTACATGTTTTTTAAGAGCCGTGATTTTTTTATATGGAAGTCAAGGGGTCACTTTATCCACCTATTAAATTTGACAAAGGGGATTTATGTGGACAAATCAAGTCATGCTCCAAACGAAGAATCCCAGTCAACAAGTTTGCAAATCATATTTTTAAAAGTGAATCCAGGTCACTTGCTTCTGACACTGAAAAAAGCAACCATCCCTGATTTCTAAATGCATTATCGTGAGCAGATGCACAGAGGTGAAGTTAGATGATAGGCTTTCACTGGAGGCAGCACCAGAGATGCAATTTCATGCAACATTGTCCGACATTATTTTATTTTCAGTCTGAAAATGAAAATACTTCTAAAATTCAGTGCAAGTTAAAGAAACAAGGGGATCATAAATGTTCTTGGTACCTGCAACACCAGAATGTAGTTTATGTCCTAGTTATGGAGGTGACCTCCATCAATGCCCTCTTTAATTTAAGACAGGAGGCCTTCCAAGTATGCGGAGTTAGTCCCTCCAGAGTGAGACAAGGCTGACTAAATGATCTCTGGGCGAGAAAAAGAAACGGAGAGCTGCAGCTCCTGACCAATTCTGAAAGAGTCCAGGGAAGAGTGTGAAAACATTAGCTTGGAAACTGCATCTATTAGTACCCATTCCAGCAGCCCACGGTCAGTCGTGATGCTGATGCCATGCTTGTGGCTGAGGATAAAAGCACTTCAGAAGGCAAGAAAAGTTAAAATAAAACTATCATCAGTACTCTGATTTTTAATAGACCTACAGAATGGCTTTCCAAAGAAAATATGACAGATTTAGAGGAGGTTCAGAGAAAGTAAAGCAGTACCTAACGAAACTCTTATGAAAAGAGACTCAGAAAGCAGGAATTGTCTTCCTCAAAATAGTGATGTACGAGAGAACGCAGTAGAAGTGTACATAAATTAATGACAGAAAAAGTAGTTCTAAAGTTCTAAATTCTGTCTGTCTCAAAACACAGACCATGCACCATACAATAAAATACAGGAAATTCAAAATGGAAGACAAAGGGAAATTCTTCATTCACAGAGTAGCTAGACTGGAGAACTTCTTGCCAAAGGATGTCACTGAAGCCAAGAACTCAGAGAGGGAGCTGATGCTTACATGGACAGCCAGAATAGCTCCAGGTATTAATACTGCAAATCCAAATTAGGAGGACAAGGATATTTTTCTTCCTGATTTCATCTAATCTCTAAGCATAAGGAATTCAAAATAGTTTTCCTGAGGCTTCTGCCTGCTATGGGGTTCATGTCCCCTCCCCTGAGGCTGATCACTGCTGAAGGCAGCAAAGTGTGTGTCCATGACCTATAGCATTCAGTTCACAGTTTCCTAAAAACTGAAGCCTCAGAATTTGGGCTGCCTTTCTTTGAGGTGTTTGGAACCTACTCCTAAGAAGTGAAGCTCAGAACAGAAGAGCTTAGAGAGATGTGCCCCAGGGTAAGAATTTCAAAATCACAGCAACTGAACTCTCACTGTACTGCTACTGTGGAAAGACGAAAATAATGGATGTGGAAGATCCATGGTGTTATCATAGCCACAAAAGCAGGCAGGTGCATGTATTAGTGTGTGTTTGCATAAGCCTGTGTACGCACGCATTTGTACTGAGCAAACCCAGGGTGTTCTGAAAGCTACTGAAATGAATAAAGATCACCTGCTCATTAACTTGTAGTCTTTGCTTATTAAATACGTCCTTTCTTCTAATATAAAAAAACCGTCTTTGCTGAAGGACAAAATAATAATGTAATCACCCAGGTCAGATCAAAGAAGTATTTTCTGAAACAGAGAACAGAGTCACAAAGGGTCACTGGTCAACAAAGCTGCACCTGAAAACATGCGAGGGAATGCCTGATTCAGGTTCCTCCAGCATAATGCTGAGGATGCTTGATATGTGGTCTTTAAGGATCAGTATCTGCTTTTAACATGCCTTACTGAAGCTGCACACATGGTGAGTATTCACTGTACATGGTGTACAGATCTGCTCCTTGCAGTGCACGTGGAAGTATCATAAACATTCTTAATAGGCAAAATAACCCAACGTTTACATACTAGACTATAAAAACACCACCGGATTGTAATTCCTGGACAAGACTTTAAATTGTCTTCTAATACTCTAAGAATTAAAAGAATGTGGTGAAGACCTCTGTTAAAACATGCACTAGGAAAATTGAGAAGAATGGATGTAGACAAAGAAACTGGCAGATCTTTTACCTTCTCTGCTTTCCATCAGGTGGACTCATTTAGCCAAATTAGCATCAACCTCACAGATAAGCTCTGTGGCTTTACCTCTTTTTATCCTCCCCATCACTCATATCAGTAGAGGAAAAAGCAGCTACGAATATACACAGCAGGAGAATTTTTAAGAGCAAAACCTCCAAGTAGGAAGTACATGCAAAGGTGTTATTTCTATCTGATGCAGTAATACCAGTTTGCTACATTGATCTAATAAAAATAATGACGGTAATGCGAGAAAACGCATAAATAGCACCCTACAATTTTTATTTTACAAATGAAATGCATGAAGTTTTAACCTCTATGGTAAATGTCTAGTCTGTTAGACAGTGCCTATCAATACTCCGTAATTTCAGATTACTGTGAGATTTTAAAAATGTACAACAAGGAATTTGTGCATGTCAGAAAGTTAATTTGTAGTTTAGTGCAAATTACCTTGAAACAGAACTAGTTGAGGCATAGTTAAGAGTTTATTTTTGCCAAATATGAATTACTACAAAGGAAAAGGTGATTAGCTTTACACATTTTGGGAAAGACTTTCTTTTCAGTATTGGGTTTAAAACATTTTCCTTCTTCAAGTGGTTTTTGGGTTGTTTTGTTTTTTTTTAATGAACAGCTGCAAGTGTCTTACATATGAGTAGGAAGTGTTTATAAGAAATCTGCTTTAGAGAACACATAAATGAGAGGTTTTGCTAAGTCTGAAAAAAACCCTGACTGCAGTGAGGCCACACTCAGACACAGAAAAAGATATTAGCATTAGGACAGACCAAAAATGGAAGGGATATGGGGGTCTAATTGTATGTTTCCTCTTTCAATATTCACCAAATGGGGCACAAATTGTAGCTGCTGTAATGCATGCCATGCTTTACACTGATATTCTACACTTGGTATTCCCTAGCTGAATTGTTTCTGAAGTCTATGGTGATTTTTTTCCACAGCAAATCAGCAGTTTTCCAAGAGGTCTCTGTGCAGCCCAGGAGTATGACATTTACTAATGTGTTGAGATTCAGGGATTCTCCTTTGTAGAAGCCAACACTAATAAGAAAGATATGGTTCAGTGTCCTGGGTATTCTTCCCAGTTTTATTAATTAGATGGAAAGCTTCTCCCTCTGGAATACTGCAAGGTATTTATTAACACTTCAGCCCACAAACTAGAGTAAATTTACAGTAGTGGAGGTAATTGTTACATACACCGCCTCTTGTTATCAACTTGGCAGGGATAAGCAAAAAAAACCCCAGAGGTTTAGATTATGATCTTTTTCATGATATTTTAATTGTGCTTTTTAATCTGCTAAATTAAAAACTATAGTACAATCTTATTCAGATCACTGGCAAAAAAGATCATATCAATTTGCAACAAAATGTATGAATGCTCCTATCTCTTTTAATTACACAAAGAATTTAACATTCATATTCAATATGGCCACAGAGTGACTGAGATACAAACTCCTTCTTTTGCAGTTGTGCCATCTTATCCCTAAGCACCTTCACATTTTATATTTCATGTCTCCCATCTTTTAAGGCACAGACTCCCTTCCCTAGATGATCTTTAGTATCACCACCTTCCTTCTCTCTCTTCATGTTCAGCATGATGAGATACTCCAGCAACTGCGTCTCAGCACAGTGATGACTGATAATGACCAGGCAGGCACTCTATAGTATCTCAGTTACTTTTGTGCTTTACACAGAAGTGTTAGGTATGCCCAGAGACACTTCATGTAACCACACTTCCCTCACTGTTGCTTTCAGCCTTCCTCCTTCCCTTTGCATTCTTCTGCTATCAGACCCTCTTATTCCTTCTGGGCACCAGTATGTCAATTTATAGTGCCACCAGCAATGCCCTCTCTTTAATTGATCCACACTAATTTACCTACAGTTTTTTTGTTATGCAGCCCTCAGTGCTCTCAAAGCTTAGAGTTGGGTTTTATTCTGCAACCCTTACCCCATTTCTACATTCTTGCATCCACTGAGTGTTCTGATGGGCCCAAATACTTTAAATGGGCCCTACCATCAGGTATTACGGCACATTGATCAGTAATTTCAGAGATTACACAGAAAGCAGTTGTACTTTGTGAGAATGTGCCATTAGAGAGGTCTAAATAAAAATCTTTACATGCCAGTACTGCTGAATCATCTCTGGTTTCTTTGGCTTTCTTCTTGACCCAGACAACTGCTTTCAAATGTCTCTTTCTTGCTGATCCTTCTTTATGGTCACCAGACATTTACTGTGGCTTCCCTTACGGATGCTAAGTGCCCTATCAGTGATCTGAGAAGGAAAGGGGTGAGAATTTTGTCATTTTATTCTGTCAAATCCCTGCTTAGCTATCCTGACTGCACAGGGCACAAGTCATTTATAGCCGGCACGTGCCAAATACACCCCTGTCAAAGAGCTAACTAACTTACTAACATCAGCAGTTTTCAGGACTGTATCATAGATGATGTCAGAAGCATAGATGAAGCATGAGGTACATTTCTACAGGAAGAACAGGAGGAAGAATTTGGCCTCCCAAATCTTACACTGTCTCTCTCTGTAATTTTGCTGGAGGCACAAAGTCCCTCAATAAATTAACAGGGCACTTATGCTGTTTTATTCATTTAAGGTCTGAAAACAACAACAAGTATCTTAACCAAGAAAAGGTCTACAAAGTATATTCAACACTTCTGTGAAGTATGTGAAATGGATGAAGGGATAAACCAATTAAAATATTTAGAAAAGGATGGAGCTCAACTTCAACACTTCCTCTTCATGTTGTTTTGGACTATTTCTCACCATTGGCTAGTGGACAAAGTATCAGAAAACATGAAGCTCTTTATCTAAATATTTTAGCCAGTTTATCTCTTTGCCCATTTCATATACATTTCAGAAATGTTGAATATACTTTGTAGACCTTTTTTTGGTTAAAACTGAGCAGTACAACAGAGTTTGAGGTGGCTCCTACTAAGGTGACCATTTTTTCCTGTGTATTTCTATGGATGCAGGACTATGCCCACAAAATGAATGTTTCTAGCATTGCATTCGGATGAACACAAAGTAAAACTAGGACCTTGACCACGTAGTGCAGACTTTACAGCACTGAGTGAGAGGGTCAAGTGCACCAGTGCTGTAAAACTGTAAACAGACATTGGTATTATACTGTATCTATGAAAATGCATAAAATGCATTTAATTAACTCTAGACTGTGATACAAACTGACAATTCTCAACAAAAATTTCAAAGCTAAGCCTGACACCTTTCGAGTCATTTTGCTCAGGAAGATACATATTTAGGTCAGATTTCTATACATTTGTATGTATTTTTTTTAATATATGAAAAATGCATATTATTTACCCAATTGCCTGGAATGTCTATTGGAGAAATACATATTTATTTTTAAAAGCAATCCATATATTATTTACTCAGTGGATGAATGACTTCAAAAACCCGTTCTGGTCCATCAAATAAATACATATTTATAAATGGTTTTTAAAATGCATATTATTTACCCAATGAACTGTAATGGCTCTGCTAGTGCCATTACATGTAAATATGTAATTAGCCACATAATAAAAAATGCCCACAAAATTTCTCTGAAAAGCATTATATTTCCATGTGTCAACGTACAATACCTTTTCTATTGTTATTGTTTTTCTTTAAACAGCAAAGGCGATTACGCTGTGCTAATGACTAAGGCTTTGCTGTATTTCAAAACCCTACTAGCTCTGCAATTACATAAAACATAAACTTGAAATCCTCATTTCTTCCTTTTAAAATTAGTGTTTTGGAATCCTCATCTTGCAATTGGTACACCTGGCCTGGATCTTTCTGCCAGCCTCACGGATGCTGACCAGACTCTGCATAACTGAACACTCCTGTCAGTAGGAGTTGGTTCTGTTCTCCTCCACACTGCCAGCCAATGCACCTGCACCATTGCTGGGCCATCCAATCTTGTACACTGCCAAATTTCACTTATTTATTTCTCTTCACACAGGTTATTTTCTGCAAAGCACTAAATATCCTCAAAAATATCTTTTTCTTGGGAGAGTGAGGGCAGGATATGAGACATGCCACAATGGACCACAATGTATTTTATTACACAGTCCTGTATAAGTTTCTATTTGAAAGGATGCAGCACCTACCCCAAGTATTCAGTAATTAATATTAAGACCTGCCAGGCCTACAAAAATAGATGCACACTTTCCAACAGGAGTGAATAGTATCATTTTTAGTAGTGCATGTGTGTACGTGCTGGAATAAGTGTCACACATTAAGATGTAAATTTTATTCTCTGAGCTGAATGCCAGGTGATGAATTCTGATAGCACAGTGATCAACTGGTACAGGTGCTGCACCTGAGTAATGTTTGTTTCTGTACACATAGGTAGCAAAGGTGCAGCACTAACACAGGTGTCACTTGTGTAGCTGTGCAACATCTCTGATCGCCTGAAAACACTCACACTGGTAGTCAGGCTGTATGTAGTTCTGCCAGTTTTTTCAATTAGACACGTTATTGACTTGATGAAAAAGCAAATTAAACATACCATGGTAGTATGTAAAACGGTTAGACAGAACATAAGGTTCTGGTGCTGAGCTTCTTAGGCACATTACCTCTGTATGCAATTTTTCCTCATCAGAGTCTCTGGAGACTACAAAAATGGGAGACTTGCACAAGAAAACTTGGCAGCACCAGTCTAGCAACTGAGGTATGGAACATCCAGGAATACATTCATGTAAAACGCCAGGAAGCTCAAACTTTGATGAGACTAGAGCTAAAATTACTTAGTTGCTTCATTTAGATCTGGCATAAAGCTCTTTTCACAATGCTGCTAGAGATTGACACCAGTTTGAGGACAAAAATTGATAGACACAGGTAATAACTTTTTTTTTTTTCAAAATAAGAAAAATTTGTTAATTGACAGTACATTTTAAGTTGTCTAAATCTCTGGCATGTGGAATTAACACTGTGTGCAGCTTACAAGTATTTCTTTGCAATTTCCCCTTTATTAAAGAACATGAGTTTTGATACCAAGAATGAGTAACATGCAGGGTCTACCCAGGACTTACATATTCACACTTTCACAACCTCTCTCCCCACCCCTTTGCTCAACATGATGGGGAACCCAAAGCAAGTAGGTGTGCTCACTAGAAAGCATCTTCACTAATTTCCATTTAATTCATTTACCAAATCAAATCAAACTGCCACTGTGAAAAACTATCTTCTCACAGAGGGGACTAAAGGATCTCTCCACAAGTCACTCCAAAGCACTTGAGGTTCAGCCTCCCAAAGCAAGTTAGCTGAAACAAACACAACTAACAGGATGCTGAAGCAGCAGGTCCACCCAGGGCACATAGCTCATGGAAAGAAGTTTCTTAAGGTCAAGCACAGTAAGCCCACTGTCTGGCTTTGGTGTGCTGGAAACCTACATTAAGTCAGCACAAGCCTACAAAATCCTCTTTTCTTATTTCCGCACAGCCGCTTGTGTCAGAGCAGAGACAGTATTTTGCACTCTCTCTCTCTCTCATGTCACTCAGCGCTGTAAGAAGGCCCAATAATATCATTTCCAACTGGCCCAAATTCCTGTTGAAATTAGCACTCTCCCTGCAGGTCTGCAATTTTAAGGCTTGTACCCTATATTATTAAATCAGTCAAAAAATATCCAGGTAAAAGCGATGCTGTTTAAGATGAGGTTTTGGTTTATTTTGCTACTCCTCCTGCCAAGGTGTAATCTTATGCCTCTTTCTTTCTTGAAAAGCATGTAAATTGTTGTACGCAAATAGAGTCATTCATGGAAAGCAAGACATCACAGATCAGACAATAAACGTATCAATTAATGCCTGGGATGCACGTGAGGCAATCAATTTTCCCAAATCCTAAATCAATTAAAAAAAAAGAAGGATAAAGAAAAGCAATTTGAATTTTCACTCCTCTAAAAGGTGGGGATAAGAAGAGAGAGAAGCTGTTGTGTCAATCCTTCTCACCGTCTGCCTTCGCTTGTTTTGTAATTACTAAACCTGAGGTAACTTGAAAAAACTGTGAAAGAGTTACTCTGAGGAAATACTGAAAATTCAGATTAAAATATCTTAAAGCTAAGGAAGAGAGAGGAAGAACGCAGCAAGTATTAGGAAACTTTTGGCCTTCAGTCTTACACAAGCACAGGGTGCCTGGACTAAGAGAAGGTGTAATGTTTCTCTTCCTGTGTCTTTTTGTGCACTGATGGAAGTGATGTCCTACAGGATCTCAAGTCATTTACTGAAGTTTGGTGGTGGTAGTGGGAATGTTGTTAAGGGAAGTAAAAAAAGCAATGTCCATTTGAAGCTTGTCTGTGAACTTTGCATGAACCGCCAGGAATAATGTAGTGTGATGACAAGCCAGTTATACCTTCCACTAAATTTGCTGTCTGGAATGAACTGAAATAGTGTTTGGTTTGTGTAATTACGTCCATCTATCTTTATATTCCAGCGGCATATCGCAAATTGAAAATACTAAAAATTGACTGTTGGTTCTGATATTTAATGATTGCCAAAGACAAGACGATGATTTATTGGTTACTTACCGATGTGACACATTTGCATCTTATTAGACGGAGATTACTATTCCTTAAAATGCGGACGAGGCCTGATCATGTCTGATGGATTGATTTGATTTGCAAATGTAATCAAACTAATAAGAGGGAAAAAATGAGCAATAATGCCTTGTTTTTCAACTGGCAATCACTCCCCTGCCAACAACGCTGATATCCCTGACTAAGCAGCCTTCACACAGTCTTCCTGTCTCCTCAAATAAACAAAGGGATGCAAAGAGCTTGATAAGAGGATAACGAGCCAAGTATGGATGTAACATGGAGCCTGTACCTCAGCACTGTATAAATGTATCAATGGGAGTACCAGGAGAGGACTTACGGTGCCTTCAGTTCTTAAAAAGCAGCCAGCAAAAACCCAAAGAGCAAAACCATATGGCAAAAAAACCCTTTACTAAATGGGGAGGACAGGGGACTGCACAAAAATAAAGGTTCTAATTCAGGGAACCCCAGGAGAACAGGCCCCACAGGCACAAAATTTACAGAATAAATACCTGGAATTCCTTAACCTGATAGGAAGCTAATTGGAGAATGTATTTTGGACAACATGATTCAAGTAACTGGAATCACTGACTGTGGTCACAGCATCAGAGAACCTACTTCCAGGGGCATGCTGGATACTGTTTTAAAATTATTCCAAACACTAAATGCAGGGTTTCTGTCACAGCAAACATTCTATCATTATGGCCAGATGCTGATACTCCTGTAAGCACTGAAATACGGTTCTAGATAAGAGCAGACTCTTATTCAGCTTAAAGTAAATGACTCTAACTCTCCACAGTAGGATTCTCTTTCTCGTTAATATTAATAAAAAGAAATATTAAAAGGAAAAAAAAGCTTTGTGTGAGGAATTGCACAAATTGCAAAAGTGGTAATTCAAGCAGAAGGCAAATAATAAAGCTCTGAGGTTCATACAGGTTACAGATTGTGACCTGCATATTTAGGGATTGATCCAAAGCAGTGAAATCAAGGCAAGTCTTTCTATTGGCCTAAATGGATTTTCATATAAAGCTTTACTAAAGAGGGAGGTTCGAGTGCGAATGCTGACAGCTGAGGAAGTCATCCTACATATATTTGGGAACACAGAGAACGCTGCACAATGGAAGTGCCTGTGTAAATAATGTGATTGTACTACTTAAATATTTTCCAGACTGATTGCTAATTTGCTTCACTAAGGGATATTCGATAATGTAAAAAAAAACTTGCTTTAGGGAACAGCCATTATGAAGTGTCAGGTTAAAAACAAAGTTGAATATATAGCTCCAATTACCATGCTCAAAGACCTCAAAATATTTTCATAATTTAAAGTTTTATAGCTCATGTAATTTATATTTATTTTAACAGTGGAAAAGCATCCCGGTCAAATTCCAATTAAATAATTACATTTTGCCTACCTAAAATTCTCACTGCATTTTTAATTGGATAAGACACACTCCACTGCTTCTCCTAAATTGTTTAGTATTGCCATTCAGTATATAAATAGCTACCACTTCCGACCACAGAGACAGTACACTTGTCCGTGCAGCCATCAACGGCAAATTGGAGTTCATCTGTGTTGGCTGCAGCACTGGAACTCAGGACACCCATGGTGTTCCCATCACCCTGTCACAAGCCGATTTTAGGTGTATTTTTTCTTCCTCCTAGCAGGTTCTCTGAAAGATTTTATGCTTTTCATGGATGCTGGCTGATTATGATGGTGCTGGTGATGAACATGCAAATGTTCCCTTTCAACCAACAGCCTCTTTTCTTGACTTTATCTCCTGAAATGCCCATCTAAGTCTCCTGTCAGACACTGCCCTCTGTAGGTCTATGCTACAGAGGAAGCAGGAATAACCCTGCACAGCACGTGCCCTGCTTGGCCCCAGTCCTACTTGCACTGCCTGTCTGGGGCACCCTGTTTCCCAGTGGCCTCTTGATTACAGAGCCATTGGTGTGCTTCACATATGAGGATTACAGAACACAGCAAATTACTCATCACCACTGACGTGCCAGTGTAATCCCGTAAACCCAAAATTTGGGTTGCATATCCATTCAGCAAAGCATTCAGCAGGGGTCCAGAAAACATACAAGTAACTCAAAACACAAAGAAACTCTTCAAAATTTACTCCTATAATCTCACTGAATGAGGATAATCTGGAATTCACAATGCATTTTGCATGTTACATCTGTAGGTGAAGATTCACTGACACTAAGCAAAAGCTGCTCCTGAATCCACCCAACAGTTAACTTTATCTCTGGGAAACTTCAAAGTAGTAAAGTAAAGAACGGATCACAGAGTAGAATGGCTTTCTACAAGAGACTGATATGGGGAAGGACTCCTACATTCTTCTAACTGCAAGTAGAGTTAATTAATGAGAGACACAAGGGTCACAGAAAGTTTTATATGTTACCAGATATAGCTTGAATTGTAGCAAGTTTGGAGTCTAATGCCTGTTCAGCAGAGCAGGCATGATGCTAAAGCATAGCCAGAGGAAATCTCTGGCTAGAAATACACCCTGCAGCCTGCCAGTGTCATGATATATTTATGCCAGAAGTGCAACTTCTTCGAACAAATGTATGAGCAGCAGTCATTATCTGCTAAACTGTTCCCCCTTAATCTCTCCAACAGCTGGATGCACAAAAACTGCAGATTTGCCCCCGCCACTTCTCCACCCTCACCAGAACTCTTTGCTCCAGTGTTCTCATGCATAACATGCCAGGACTTGCTAAGCGAGCTGACTCTGCTCTGCAAGTGTCATTTCCAGTGAACTTGGAGCCTCCTGCATCTGTAGTTGCATCTCATTTCAGTATTTGATTTCACCTCAGCTCTTGATGCAGCTGATTGAAACTGATGGTGCACAACATGGCAGATGAAAACATCTTGGGGAGAAGGGTCAGAGCTATACTGTGAAATTTCCACTCGTCTATAATACGTGCCTCAGGAGTTTGGTGTGGAAAACACCTTGGCCAGACCAAGATACTCTCAGAGAACTTTCCAGAACATGTTTTCAAATGAAAGGAAGGTTGTGTGATTTCTTGCATGAGGAATCATCAAAATATTTTAATACTGCCTGCTATGCAGTATTAAACTTGGGGATGATGAATTAAAGTAACACAGAACACCGAGTCAAAAGTTACGGTCAAGTAACTGCTCCATCTAAGGAATTAAATACAGGGGCATTCAGTACCTGCACTCTTTGGATTCTGTGTTTCTTTGGATTCTTTCTGCACACACATACATAAATACTATATATTTATATGTGTGTGCATAAATTGAACATTGCCCAACAAAAAAAACTTACTACCAATGAAGACATGAGTTCATAAAGCCTTTGTACGATCCAGCTGCTGCAGAAGGCAATTACTGCAGACTCATTTTTTAAAAACTGCTGATTCTTGTATCAGGCAGGACTGAGCCCTGCCATTACAACCCAGGTGCTCCCCTATTATCCATACACTATATATAACCAGACCCAGGTCACCATGTGCCCTGCCAGAAACGTGCTGACTGGCTAAGGGGGCGTTGCAATTCAGGTAATTAATCCTATTCTAATGTAGGTTAAGCAGGTGTGAAGCCGAACTTATCCAAAGAGAAAGTAGAGGCATCCTTGGAATTACAGTATTTAACTGGTCTCAGCTGACTTGAAACTAGACCATCCTGTGTCTCTGACCCAGTCATACAGGTGGAGACCTGTCTGCTCTAAATCCAATCTAAGCAACTGGCTCTTTCCCTCCTCCCATCCTGGATTTACAGTGTCAACATGTATAAGTGAGAAGGTGCTCTTTTCTTCCCCACCCAGAACAAAGTAAATATGTTTTTGTTGGAGGCTTAGTTAGATGAGTAAGTCAAATGTTTAGTTTAAAATGGCCTAAATAGTCACCATAAGAGGGCTATGTTGCTCTAAGTTTACTTCTGCATTCTCAGTGTCTGCTATGATCCTTTCAGAGGCCAATTTAAATGACATATAAAATTGATCATCTTATCTTCAACAAAGCCTTCAGGAATTTTGAAACTGAAAAAACCACTCTTTGTTTGGATGTTCTTTAAACTGTGAATCTGGTTGAATAAAAAACCCTTTATTCTTCTAGAAGAGAGGAGTCCTGTAAACACAGAAGTGATACTTAGTGAACATGAATAAGTTCACTTCTGAACTGGCTCAGTTTTGCTGCATTTGCCTCTTCTGCAAATTCCGCCCTTAAGGAATAATGTCAAGATCTGTTCCAACTTTCTTCCTGTGTTTCCGAGCAAGGCATCTTCCTGCTTTGCAGCCATGCACTACTTGTAAGAAGCTGGCCATCCTTGAGGTATGAACTGCATAATTTGGGGAAGTTTGGCAAAGGACACCCCCTCAAAGACTATTTTGGAAGTTTCCATTCTTTCATACAGTGTGCTCTTAACCAGTGTCTTTTAATAAAGTAGAGCTAAATTATGGGGGGTGGCAATGGAATGATGGAATAGTCACATGCCTGAAAATCTAATGTGCCCAGCTATCTTGGGTATGGCATTCCAGACGCTTGTTCCACTTGCAAAAGGCCATTATTATTGAAGCCTCACACCCAGCTTGCTTCCAAGGAAAAGAAGAAAAAAAAAAAAAAGAAGAATAGAGATTACAGTAAAATTAAAAAGGTTAAGATACATTTAGACCTCTTACCCTCTGGTAATAAGATTAATTCCTTGTTGGCTTAGAAGAAGGAAAACTGCTACTGAGTCATCTGCAATTTACACAGACCTAATCTAGTAAACCCATTTGTCACACAAGAAGTGGGTACAAAGGTGAGTATTGTTGTCCCCTAAGTGGAAATACTTGCTTAAACCTCGATTCTGCACATTGCTGCAGAGTCCTGAGGTGGTGAGTACACACAGGGGACAAAGGAAACTCTCAGCTCCCACTGATACACGGACTACTCATGGGGATTTATCCCTTCAGGGCCAGATCCTTGAACAACAAGAGGCTGGCACAGCGCATTTGACTTGTACACCCATGACAACTGATCCTACCAAAGGCTCCTGGTCTGTCTCTACAGATTAACTGAGCAAACTACCACCTGTATTTCTTTTTAATTTTTTGCTGTAGCATCTGACCATGGAACAAGCCCAAACAATTTCCTGCAGTTTCAGTGTGCACATTTGTACACCCCCCTCAAAAACATCCAGGTCTGCTAATGGAACAGAATAATAATTTTTCTCATTCTTTTCCCCCCTCCTTTATTCCATTTAGCAGTGCATTTGAACACTTGCAAGTATGAAAGGGGGCATTTTCAGCCTCCTGGTACTTCAGTCATGCAGCATCTGTGAGCATACAACACCTCTAACTCAGTCTACAAGTCACCCAGTGTAATACAACACTCTTGATTTTGCTGGAAGAATAATAGCAAATGGCTGCTACATCTTTTTGTAATTTTGCATTTAAGACTCAGAAACTAGCCATTTTTGTTTACAGAAAGAAAATGAAAAGCACTGGCATTCATTACTACTGATTTGCTCTCTTTTTATTAATCATTTCTTATTTTTAAAGGGCCACAGGAGTGAACAACATAATGCGATGGTAGGAAGATATTTACCAATTTAGCACCTCATTATAAAACTACTCAGAAACCTCTTTGTCTCTCCTTTAACATAATAATTATTAGTGGCAACAAAAGTGGGTCCCACACTTGCACCATGATTAACAAGTGATGAATTTGGGTTGAATATATTGCATTTTGCTAAGTAAACCTTACTGTGTCCCAAATCCTCAGTCTAAAAAACATCTAATTTTAAGAAAATAATTTATACTCCTGTTTAAATGCATGTTTCCAAATTAACCAGTGATATTCTATAGAAACCAGCCTCTTTTATGCTTGAAGTCTCCAGCTGCCACACAATTTATATCTCTTTCCTCCCCTCTTTGTTTTTCAGCCATTTTCCCTGAATGTCAAAGTCAATTTAGTGCATTTCACTTTGCTGAATAAATCAGAGGCGAAATCCTTGCTAAAAGTGAAAATTTGATTTGCTAAAAGGAGCTTAGGGCAACTATTAATCAATATATCCAGAGTGTCAAAGCTAAGGCCATGATAGACATGCATTCATTTGGAGATTGGTTGAGGCAGATAAAGGGGGACACTGGGAAAAAAAAAAAAAAAAGAAAAAAAAGTGCAACAACCAGACAGTGTAGTGTGAATGTTGGGGGCATGGGTGGAGGGAGAGGACTGATACAAAAAAAAAGAAAAAAAAAAAAAAAAAAAAGAAAAAAAAAAGAAAAAAAAAGAAAAAAAAAAAAAAGGAAGAAATAAAAAAGAAGCAACAAAACAAGGAAAGGAGACAAACAGCAAGGAAAAAAGCAAGTACTTAAATATGAATAAAAGCTGAACTTAATAGAGACATAAAGTCACTGTTTAATTCTGGTCTTGAGAGAAGATGATTTTAAATAAGAGATTTTTTTTTTCCCTAAAACCCCCCACAATGTTAAAAGGTAAGAACTGAGCAAAGTTCTTTTGTTACCTGTTAATTCCATTTTTTGAATTTACTATGCTTTTGGTGATGATTACTCCTAAACAAGCTTTTTCAATGAGTAGGTCTAGATTTTTAAGTCATAACTAGCAAGAGTTTCAGGTGTCTTTTTGACTTTTACTGCATATTTATTTTATATTCATGCATAATTTGCAGGTGATGAGATGTTTATATGTTTGAGATTACTTTTTTTTCCCCTTGGTTAATTTAATACAAGTAAAAAAATGCCAGAAGTAACTAACCTGGAAACTGAAGTGGTCTTTTTATCCCTGGACATCTATGTCTAGCATTATTAGAAACCTTTTCACCTCTCCAGTGCTGTCACTCTGAGTTCTGAACTGGAAATAGCAGACATACTAAGAGTGTGTGCATCTCCAGTTGTACACAAAGCCCACTACTCGTTTGTGCTCAAATCTGCTGAATTTTTGCCACTGACTCCAGCAACAGATTCATCAAGAATACCTCAAAACACTGTATCTCAGCTGGGTATGCTAAAAATTTTTAAAAATCTGAACAGACCCTTTGGTTACTACCATTTGCCACACTACAGACCCTTGTTTTGCTTTGAAAATACTAGGAGACTTGTGGACATGTTTATCCATGCATTAGCCTACCTCTTCCTCCCTGTCTTGCAAAACCACTTAAGCCTTCTCTGTGATACTGTCTTCAAAAAATGAAAAACTGAAAACTGCCACCATTCCCAGCACTTTAAACACCAGGATACATGAACTGCTGGCATTTTAGGCACACTCTGTCCCATCCTGCTTAGAGAAACCTGAATCAACATGGTGACCTAAGCCCTGGCAGTTTTGGGTGGTCCATCCACACTAATGCTCAAAAACAAAACTGGCAGCCAATTGCTGATTTCCCATATTGTACAATTCAGTGCCAGAGGTCAAGGAAGTCATCAGTTTTTGAGAAACCTCTTGGCTGAAATCTCTACCCTCAAGGCCCAGGGAACGGCCTGCCTTAGATCACATGTCACACTAGTTTTGAGTTCAAGAACATTTCCCTCGCAGGAAGAGCAGGTCTGGTTTCTGTACTTAAAGCATGTTTGTAAAAGGAGTTAAAAGAAGGGCAGATACCAGGCTTTTGATAAAGTGTCCCAGTTAGTACTTTGAGAAAGGGCAGGATGTCCTGATTCCCCGGGAGGCTCAAGTTATTATCCCTGCCAACCTCTTAGCACCTCGCAACTCATCCTTCATTCCATGTCACATGAGCAGTGAACACCACATTTACATGTCCAGCTGTCTGCGGAGGGACAGGCACCCCGTGATGGGGTGCTCTCAGAAGCTGCAGGGTTGTGTCTGAAATGGGCCTAAATCCATCTGGCAGCACAAGGGACTAGGGAAGGCTGAGCACAAAAACCGAATTTTACAGCAGCAGGCAGCAAGGTACAGACATATAGGAATACACCTGCCCCCTTGCAGAGCTGAGACCCTCTACAGGCTGCCCCAAGAACAATCCCCACAAGTGACTGTGGTCAACTTTTTTCTGTACTTTTACCTGCATGGGGCAGTATTTCTGAAACACATGGTGAGAAAACAGCATTTTAGAAATGAGAACTCTGCAGCAAATCATATTCTTGCTCAGTATTAGAATGTCAAACTACACCCCTGAGAGCTGCTTTGGGAAGGAAAGCTTAAATATTGTCCTCCAGGAAGAGCATCCTGGAACAACAATGTTTCATAAAAACATTAACACTAAAATATTCAAAACATCCTTGTACTTGTTACATCAAAATTATTCCCTTTTTTTTTTTTTTTTTTTTTTTTTGGCAATACTAGGACCAGTGGCAGTAGCAGTTTCTAACTATTCCCTTCCTTGAACACTTTTACTGCTAACAAAACAGGGACACAGCTGAAGACAAGCAGGCTTATTTTACTAAATAATGTAACTAGTTATTTTTGATGTATTAGTCTGATTTACTGTTTCCAAACAAATTTTTCATCTTAACTGCAAAAAAGTTGATTTCTATGGTACAGCTGACGTTTTTTCATGCATGCAAATTTTGTAGAGAACACTTTGTATTTAGCTTCCTGTTATGCACATTTTTAAGAGCTTAATGTTTGCTGCCTCCACTTAATATGAAAGAATGTTGCACGTTTTGGTGAATGTCAATGACAGAGTTACAAAAATCACGCCAAAAGCCTCTGATGCTGTGAGTAGGGATCAGCAGAAAACCACCCTATACAGCAAAAGTTTAATTAATATAATGCAAACAATGAAATGGAAACTCCCAAAAATACAATTTGAAGGGCAGGAAACTCAGCTACCAGAAAATGTTGAATTAAGGAAGACTTTCTTATTTCAAAGATGAATGGAATAGAATAGAATAGAATAGAATAGAATAGAATAGAATAGAATAGAATAGAATAGAATAGAATGTCTTGCAGAGGCTTCCTAATATATTTACAATTTATTTAGGTCAGTTAATAGGAGTTTTGTCTCATCAGGCAGGAGATGAAGCAGCATCAGCCTCTCTCCCTAAGCACCTTCAGTATTTTCCTAACAAAGTTACAGTACATCAGAATATTTTAATCTGACACAAAGAACAACAATAGATCTGACTGCTGGCCTGATAATCTTCTTATCACACCCTGTGAAACCTAGCTCTAATATTTGACTGAACCTCCATTACTCGGCAACACATTCTAAAAAGGCCAACAATGGAGAGAGAATGAAGTGGAGTGTGGAAGTACCTCCATATCTACATAAAAGAGATTAGAGGCGACAGCGTTCCATTTTACAGCTCAATCATATTGTGTTAGCATGCGCTTATCCGAGCGCGGATGAAATTGAAAGAGAAATAAAAAAGAGTCAGGCAGATAGGAACCATAAAAGCGAGGCATGAGCAATTTCCAAGGATATAAAAGGATGCTAATGGCGGGGCCCTGTCATTCTTAAAAAGGGCTATTAGGGCACCATCATCTGTTCTTGTGCCCTTACGCCTCTCTAACTAAAGTCAAGCATTTCCTAATGCCATTGTGATCTTTTTCTTCTTCAAGATAAGACATGGTCATGTTTCATAACAACACACTTTCCATTTATTTGATTTATAAATGCAAGGAGACTAATTCTATTTACTGATAAAGGCTTTCCATATATATTTTTCTTTCAATATTTCCTTTTGTAGATGGTATAGACCTTTTCTTCAATAAAAGCAACTATTGAAATATTTCCAATACCACAAAAATACTAATGATTTTATGAAAGGACTTGAACTTTGTATAATTTGAAAACATTTTTTAGTCTAGGACTGCAATGGGAAGTGGTTGGCCAAGGCAGAATGAATACTGCATTGTTACCTTTTTGTGGATAATCCTATTAAAAGACTTTTTTTCAGAAGAGCAAAAACATTGCTTCAGTTTCCTCCACAAAGACAAATTTTACATTGCAATGCTTCAGAGTTGAGATCTTTATTAGTTATTAAGCACCTGATATATAAGGGCCTTTAATTACACTGAACCTTAAGAAATCGCTACAGTAAAGAAAGATTTGCTGATTGCTGCTTTGCTGTGCTAGGCACAAATTCACTACTGGTATAATTGATCGACTCTACAAGATTTACACCAAGGGTTTACTTAGTCTGCCAAGCTACAGTGAACTTTTATGCAATTTGCACCCCTTTCCTAATTTATCCTTCTTCCTATCCTGTTATGCTTCTGCCTACAGTAACATTTGTTAGCTTTCCAAACAGGTAAGCACCAATCCCTGCTCTTCTAGAAGTTGTTTTGTGCCAGACATTAGTTGAGAGTAAGTAGGCACTCCGAGTTCAGCCATACGCCAACATGTAATACTGAGCTACAAAAGCTCAACATATTTGCCCTTTAGCATGTTCAGCCCCTTTGCATTTTGATTTTTGTGATGAAATGGCAGACAACAAGCACAGATTTTATCACTGTCCTCTGTTACCTGAAGGCTTATAAAAAGATTGTCTTTATTGCCTGGGTTTTTTTTTTTAAATTCTCATTCGTAAATGAAATCAGGTAAGTACTCTTACCTAGAGTGGTTTTACCACTGTAGGTGTGGTTTGAGCTTACTTCGCACTAAAATGCTGTCTTGTGGCAGGAAAGTTCCTCGAGTGGCTCAGATTTTAAACTTTCATGGCCAAATTATGGCATCCAATACCTTTTCCACACTAACCAAAGGCATCACTTTAAAGGCTGCTCAGTCTCATCCCTCTGCTCTTCGCATCCCTCCAGCCAAATCCAAGCTACACAGCATATTCACAAATCAGACTGACAAAAATTCCCCTGCAACTGCTATGGAGCATGACTGACTGTTTTGAGAGCTACTCCATTTTGGTTATGGTGATCTAGGTATCTTCCAAAGATGAAACTCAAACTCACCTACTTAACTCATTTTGACTTAATTTGGGGTGCTTTATTACCAACCAGTGTAAGACAGAGTAGCTACTATAATATAGAGTGATGTTTAAATTAGTTTACAATTTGCTTGGGCTCATCTAGAACTGCTCTGAACAAAGCCATTCAAAAATGTCAGCTGTGTTCCTAACCACTGTAACAAATTGTTGCCTGAACGCTGCACACCTAATGACTTCAAATTAGCTGCACTGCGATATTGCCTGACAGTTCGTTACGACTGTTAGCAACATAGCCGGCGTATCATGACCAATAAATTGGTTTCAGTGTGGGCTGGGAAAGGGACTTCCATCAATTTGATTAAAGAAATTACTGTAGCATTCAAAGCATAAAGACAAACTAGTTTAAGGAGACAGAAATAAGTTAACTGTACCAGAAAAACATTGCTTGTGATACAAGAGCTTGTTTATACACCATTTGTGGCACAGAGAATGACTAAATTTCAGCTGACTGTTTTGGAGTATGTAGGCTGTTGTCTTTCCTCTGAAGTAAAAAAAACCCACTTCATAAAGGTACAAATTATTATTATTCTTTGATTGCATTTATATATACACTGTGTTTATATTTATCCAAGATGATCCAGAAGAACTGGCTAGACCCAGGGTAAAAAAAAAAAAAACCAAAAACAAACAGCTAGAATATTTCTTTGCAATTTCTTTTGAAACAAGAAATAAAATATCTTTAACTCTGATAAAGAAACAACTGACTGGATTATTTATTCTACTATTAAGGTGTCCCAAAAATCACATCTAAAATGAGAATGACGTATTACTCTGAGGAATTAAAGGTTATCCACTCTCATGCTTAATAAGGCTCCACTATCAAAATTAGAAAACTAATGAGCTGATGAAAACGCACCTACATGTTCACTCATCTGCTGGACAAGAAAAATACCTTAAGAAACAAGAGAAAAAGCTGACCTTTTTTTGTGTGACTTTACCATTTGTGAAAGGTGATAGACTGAGAACCCTGGAGACTTCTATAAGTTTGTCAGCTAGCTCACAGAGCAAGAACAAACACCTCAGCATTGGGGAGGGGCAAAAATACACCAGAAATGTTATCTGAAGGAATTACTAATCTTCTGAGAAACTGCTTTTGATGACCCCCATGTTTCTTGCTAATAAGATTGCCCGTCAGCTTTTATAATTCCAATGCCTTTATGCGATGCAGACTGCAGTCCACTCCGAGCGGACCAAGGAAATACTAAGTTGTAAGAGGAGACTTTTTGGGTCAATTCAGTTCTTTGTGCTGAATTGCTGGTACAATTCAGTTCTCACACTAGATCAATCAATGAAGAGAACAATTCCTCTGGGCCTTGCCAAAATATAACAGAAGTTTTCACCTTCTGTGGTCAGAAGTGCTGTATGTATGTAATAGAGGAGCCAGACCTACAG
This sequence comes from Chamaea fasciata, assembly GCF_029207755.1. NCBI lineage: Eukaryota > Metazoa > Chordata > Aves > Passeriformes > Sylviidae > Chamaea > Chamaea fasciata. The sequence goes on along the minus strand of NW_027094088.1, from coordinate 20,551,065 downwards.
TCAAATACTGCTGAATCAGATGACTACAGACGAGAGGACTTGCATGATCCTTCATGTCAGGCTAATGCTTTGGATAGCAAGGGAAGTTTATCTTAACAAACGCAATACATGAAACAAAGTAATTCTCTAAGCAGCATGTGAAACTTACTAACATGGTAACACTCACAGCATCAACACTACTACTTCCGAAGTAGGATACCTGATCACCTAAACTATGTTCTCTGGGAATATTCTGGAGCCTTAGGAAAACTTTATGCATTGCAGGGAGAGAAAAAAATAGTATTTTTTACCAGCACAGAATAACCCATGTGATAATTGCTGTACGTTATCTATTTGCAACAAATACTGTATGTACCTGGAATATGCTTAGCCCATCCAATGATCACCACCAGTTCTCTGTCTGCCAGGTCACAAAGAGTGGTAAGTGCTTTGATGTCACTGTCTGGAACAGTGGGGTCAGGCATAGCATAGATCTTCTCTGGTTCAGCCACCAGCAAATGGGAGACAATCTTGTTATCTGTAAAAATGGTCCAGAACATTACAAGATCACCAGCAGCATCATTCTACACTTCAAACAGATGGCTCAGATTTCAAAGTGCACAAAAATTTGTCTTAAGACACTGAACCTAATTACACCTTATTGTAACTTCATGACCTCCTACAAGTAGTTACAGCACAAACAAATCTGATCCATTAACAGCGTTTATCAAGCCAGACATGTATGTTCTTAAGAGAATAAATTCAACAGAACATAGAAATACATGATCCCCTTTTATTACTAGAGTACAAAATTTACAGGAAAAGATTAATGCATTATAGTGTATTTTGTACTGTTCAAATAGAAACATTTTGTTTGCATCTAATTACCTGCAACCCACCCCACCCCTTAAAGGCAGGGGTATTTTTGACTGAGTAAATACCACATGCAATTAGTCAATCACTGAAATCTGTAACTTCTGTCAGTGACTCCAACTACGATTTGTGACATACAAACCCAGACTAGTAATCCCCTTCTCATTTCTTAACAGGAAAAAACACTAAAATCAAAGATAATAAAGAGTGTGAAACTAAGCAAAGTATGAAAGCATGCAAACTCTACCTCAGAAAACTGGTTTTGTGCAAAGAATGATACTATATCGTAGTCACACACTACTTATTTTTATCTATCCAGCATTTTCATTCATATGCTAAATATTTACTTTTTTATCCAGTTGACTTGTGACACCTATTTGGAATAATCAATTAAGTTATACGGAAAAATGCAGAGAGAAAAAAAAAGAGAAGAGCCCACAAGATTTACAATAGCGTTGCTATTCTGTAAGTAGGATAAACATAATATGAGCACTATATCCATGTGAAGGCACAATGGAAATATTTTATCTCTATTCAGGAACCTGATTTATTACTCTGAGAAGGCAGAACTGAAAAATGGGAAAAGGACTAATTCATTAAGCCTCCTCCTAATACAGGGTACATTGCTATACTTCCCAATATATTTACATTGTACTTTTCCTGGTAGATACATCTTTTGACCTCAAATGCACCATCAGAATTTTAAAGTCCAAATGACACCCTTTAGTTATTTTACACGAATCTGTTCCCTTCAGTGGGATTAAACATTATAAGGCTTGTTAGAAATGGGATTCCACTGTGAGAAGACACCAAGTATTTTTGGAGTGAAGAGAATGCTGCCAGAATTAGTATAATTTTCCCCATCTGCATGTAAGTCACAGGACAGACCATGGTGTTCTCCTGCAATGGAAGCTGGCTGGGATGAGCCTTGCCCAGCAGTGTCAGAGAGGATCCCTACTAGTCCATGATGTATTTCCATAAAACACTCACTCGATTCAGATTTCTGATACTTTAGTACTCTTTAGTGACACAGACTCCTTGACTCTGATCTACTGTCTCTACAATTTTTGCCTCATTCCAAATTTGTGTGTCAAAAGTAGTGATATATGTTAGTCCTTCATATAATAAGTGCAAGAGCCAATTGGAAACCATCAAATCAAGCTTGTTTTATTACAAGGGGACATATTGATGCTTTATATGAACTATAGGAACTATGCCAACTGGTGCAATTTTTGATCTCAATAGTTGACTGATTATCAAACTGATTAATGAGGAATTCTATTCTTTTTTAGAAATGACAGATGGTAGTTTTAACTTATATTGGCAAACAGCCTTTGCACGTTTTTTTAATTTTTAAACAGTCGTTTCATAACTCGATCAATTTCACACAGAACACATGTATGCGAGAAAAGATAACATTACTTCTTTCCAAATTCCAGTATTTTAAACTGGTTAGGAAAATAGGATAAATTAAGAGTTTCTTAACATCCAGACATATGCAGCTGAGGACTTCTACTTTTTGGGTTTTTAAACCATGATAAATGAATGAAGAAGCACTCTCATCCCCAAAGTCTGGGTTTTTTTCCCCTGCAGCACAAGAAATGGCCAAAGAAGTACCTTCATTCATGTATGAGGCTCCTCACCAATGGCATTCCAAAGATGATTTAGGAATATTGTCTATTTTGACTCAGGATTTGCAAAATCTCAAATCCTTTTTATTTTTGCAGTCATTAAAATCTATGGGCAGGCCATTAAATTCTATGGTGAAGCTGGAAAATACAATAGAGATCAGAAGTAGGTGTAGGAAAGACCCTCCAAACACCTGCTCTTTCCTTACGGGGGGAAAAAGCTACATGTATTGGCACATACATTAGCATAGAACATAGGAAAATTCTGAATGTACTCAGAAAACTCCATCACTCAGGAAATTGAATAGCCATGAGCACTGTTTCTAGGTAAATCTTATTTAATGTTTCCCTAATTAGAATCAATAGAACCCAATTTTCATTCCCGTGCCTTTGTTATGCACAAACTATCAGTCAGGGTCCAGAAAATCTCCCAGGCTACTTCCACACAAAACTGATTCAACTGTTTCAAATCTGGACACTTATCTGCCAGGATTTGAAAATTAAGTTTTGAAAATGCTTATTACAAAACTGTTTGTGCTTGGAGAAGCTAAGGAAAATGAAGGGAGGCACTCAGATAATGAGTAATGATTTATGAGGAGGTTAGTTTATCTCAGACAACTGGAGCTCAGAGAAATTGGTGTAGTTATCACCTCATAGGTAATGTAATGTACCACGTTGAAATAATCTTGGGTTTACACTGAGATTCTTGTATTTCAGTACAACTGCATTAACCTCTGTTCATATCTTAAGGGCTTGTGGCTGTTGGGTTGGATTTATTTTTTTAATTTTTTTTGGTCTGTTTGGTCTTGGCTTTTTTTGGTACGTTAGGCTATCAACATTTCTACTCAATGACAATATCAAGTAAATGAAAAACTGACAATCTGTGCACCCAGGAAAACTAAACCTCTAATGAAATTAAGCATTAGAGTTTATTAAATTTTATTGTATTATCAGAAAGTTTTTATTATAATGTGCAAAATCTGCTTAGTGCAGCCCTAGATTGTATTTACAGAACAGTGGGACAGCTTATGGAGGCTGAGTAGAAGATGCCAGATTGGACAATTGAAGGAATATAATCAGCATAATGTTTTTTGGAAAGGCAAAAGGAAACTATGCCATATGTTCACTTAAGCCTTAATTTTATGTAAAACTGGCTGCTTTTTCTTTGACACAGCTAAAATGCCCTTTCACTTACAGTTCAAAGACTGTTTATTTGCTCTCCAGATCCCCATATGCTCAAACGTATTGTACACAGCACTGTCCCCTACTGGGGAACACCATCAGAAACAGATTCCATTTTCCATCCAGCCAGGTATTTTCAAGGGGCTAAAACTAACATGTGTGTTGTCAGAGGCTTAGGGGCAGAGGCAAATGGGAGACAAGAAGGAATTTGCCCTCCTTATTTCACTGGCTTATTTATCCATGTTAGGAGCAAATTAACCTCCTCAGCAGGAGCAACTGGACGTGCGTATTCCCATTTGAATTTGGAAGAGTTCACAACACTTGATACACAGCCTGTGTGTCTTTGCAGGGTAATACACCAGCCTCTTGCACTACAGCTATAATGCTATTAAATTTACTTCATGGAATTAGTACAGTCACTGCTTGAGTTTATATAAGCTGCAAAGCAAAACCCCTAACTATTTTTAGTTAATCGCAAAGAGGATGGAACTTGTATTTTAGCAATTAGATGATCATCTCTTTCTCTCTCTTAATTTCAGCCTGGTGAGATACAATCAAGGACATTATTAAAACATAACAAAACAAGGAAAAAAAAAAAAAAAAAAAAAAAAAAAAAAAAAAAATCCATGAGGGTACTAGAGCCCAAACTACCACTTTCTGCTTTTGTTATTAGTGTGGCATATTGCTGTTTTAATCTAATGCTAGGTAGTGTATTAATCTATAGGTATAAATTAATGAGGCTCTTAATGTATTTTCATTGGGAGGTTGAGCAGTCAAACTCATTTAGTTAGTGAAAACTACAAAAATCACTTTCTTGTGAAATCTGAAAGTAGAAGCTTCAATGAGCTAATGATCACAGTATGAACCATTTCATGTACCAGTGAAAATAAAGATAACCTGTAAATGTAAAATTTGCACTGCATAAACCATGCTTTTATACACTTCCACCTGTAAAAACACTCTTTGTTCAACTCCACTTGAGAAAGATGAGCATATTTAAAACAAAACCTGTTAACAGCCAAATCGATACAGTCTTCATGGTAATATTTTCTGACCCAACCCTTCTTCAACTCAGAAGGAGCTTAGCAAACAGGGCTAGGAGTCAATAGCCTGTGCTGAGAGAGAAATGTGGTGTACTTACATGGCTTTTTTGCTGGCTGAACTAGCTGAGGGTTCAGGTATGGGCTGTTCTCTGCATCTATTCTGCGCTTGTACTTCTGGCGACCTCCACGTACTCGGTCTAGGCGCACACCTATGTTTGGAAACACAAGCAAACATGCAATTAAATACATTATGAGCATGTCTTTCAGGTAACAATCTTCTATTTCCTGCCTTCCAATATTTATATTAAAAGCATGTTTATTTCAAAAGACTAATTTTAGAAAGCATGGGAAATCAGCATTACAAGTATTTGCAAGCAGTTTAGAGTTCCACATATGCAAGACTAAGTATACAACATAATTTCCTGTTCATTTAAAACCATTCATTCATTTTTACATATTATTAAAAACAGCTAGCAAGTTTAGTTTCTATTTGAAAGAGCCTAATCTTAAGTCATCTTTGCCAGAAGCAGAATTTCAAAGCTGTAATAAACACCATGGACATAGAAACATAACATTACGAGTAGAGAGGTACAGAGAATTAGAACTTTAGAAACAATGAGTTCTGTATACAGTTTAGTCAAAACCAAATTAAGACGGACTAACATGGCCAGATGATACAAAGTAAGTATCCCTAGTAAAATAGGAATACATATGTGGCTAAAAGACTGAAACTGTTCATGAGGATTGAAAGAAATTGTACAGTTGTGCATTTAGATGTCATCAGTGATGAATTAACGTTTGTGTTCTACATCCATACTGTTCATCCCTTCAATACAGTATTCTGCTGCCTGGTTTGTATGGATATATACGAGCTTACCTTCCTAAAACAAGCTATTACTGCTCTTATTGACAAAACAGAACACGGTGAAAGGGTGCAAAGACTGTAGGTCTTACAAAACAAGGAAATACTTTTATTTCTTTCTGAGTCTCCCAGGCAGATTTCCAGACAACCCGGATGAATGTGATTAAAACCAAGTAGTAACATAACACGGAAGTTGAAGAACTTGGCACATATGCAGGACAACAGGACAAGTAATACCAAGTGCAAAATTTGTCCCTGATGACACAGATTTAACAACAAAAGAACACAAGGCCACATAAAGTATCAATGGCTCCTGTGAGCGATGTAATAAAGTGCAACTCACTATCTCAGTTTTCATTGCCTATTTTAGCTCTCCTCCCTCTCTGTATACTTTCTATTGCTATTATTGCGCCCCACTCTTCTACTTCCCATCCCTCTGATCTCTCCCTTACACACAAAATACCTCAAGAACTGCCTTCTGGACAGCAGGGGAAGCCACCACCAAAGAAGATACAGTTCATGTGCACAGCAAGAAGAACACAGCACAGACTTGATGTGCTGCCTCTGAACCTGCACAGGTAACACAAACTAGTGACCAGGAAACATCTGTCAGCCCTCTTTCTTTCTCAAAAACCAAGAAGGATTGCCTGGGTTTTGGTGAAGTAAAACTGTTTTGCCAACTAACCAGAAATCCAAGGCCAACTATTGTTGGGGTGGTATTGTTTTGGATTTTTTTCCTTATATTTCCTGGGTTACTAACACAGAAAGGAGATGCTTGCTTTAAGGACACAAACACCAGCAACTGTAATTCAGTGAGTTTTCTACAACACTGCTCAATAGCTTTTGCTCATCAGGAAAGTGAGTAATGATCACCTTTGTTTGACAGTGAAATTTCACCTGGTTCACTGCAGAAGACTCTGTATGTCAGTCCATCAAACCCAAGAAGTACATTTCTCCCTGTATGTCTCCAGTTGCATTTATGGAGATCCCATGATTTAAACAATAACACAAATGAACCACATACCCCAAGAGGTCAGTACATAATCATGAATGAAATCTTATTTATGGTAGTTACCTATGTAACTTTGATTTGTGGTCTAAACAGTTTGGTAAAAGTTTTGCTGATTCAATCAACAGAGCAGGGTTACTTTTGTTTTTATTTTTTTAAAGTTATATTTAGAAATGCACGAACTACAATACCACTTAAAAAACTGATAGCTCAAACCTTTCCAGAACTAATGATAACTCACTGTTCTTTACACTTGAATCAGGAATTTGAGCTATACCTGAAGCAAATGACATCCTGGACAATACACTGCCATAAAAACAAACAGCAAAAGACCAAGGTTTGACAACTGAATATTCAGAAATAGGCAGAGGATTAGAACAAACCACATGCAATATTGGTGGGATTATGAAAAAGACTGCCCAGCATTTGAAGAAAAATAGATAGAAAATGATTTCTGCATAATTCAGATGCCATCCTTCTTTCTGCTTGGGAACAGATTTCATAGTGATAAAAGATGGATAGCATCAGACAGAAGTATGTTTAATCAAAAAGTAATGGAACTGAAGCTTAAATTAAAATAATATAAATCTACCAAGATGAACATTTTTTTTACCTCCTTTGCATTAGATGAGATACACATTCAAGCCATTCACATACTCAGTGAAAGGAAATACAGAAAAATGTCACAATAGCAAAATTTTACTTAGATCCATGCCCTCACCTAACATACACTGCTATGTAAATAAAGCATTCTTTTAAAAAACCCCAAGTTCTAGATAACTCGGGAGCAATTGTATTGAAGTTTAAAATTCCCTAAGTCTATAATAGAACTAATTAAAATTTTAATGTGGAAATAGTTTTGATAACCTAACACCAATAGACTATAAATTAGAGCTTTATAACCCTTCCATTAAAACTGATAGAGTTTACAATCATGTTGGCTCCTAATATTTCCTTTATCTGTAAAATAGCCTATATCTATATTTTTCTGTATCTATAAGAAAGCAGATACTTTGGATTTAATTTCTGATAATCTAACACACCCTAAGTGGTATTTGACTTCCCAAGGGTCTTTATAGAAATAAACACAGTGCAAGACATTGCTTAACAAGCTATGCCCATCTCATATTCCATAAAAACTTGGGAGTTTGGCAGGTAGCAAACTGAAATCCAGAGGTTCCAGAGTATATGCATGCATATTCCTCTATAACTCCGATAGCGTGTGTGAGAGAATTCATTACATAAAGGTTTATTTATGAAGACAGTAGCTCTCAAGACAGTATCAACTGATAATTCCTTTGTTAGAATAACAAAGAGAAGAAATAAAAATAAGTTTGTCCACAAAAATTCATCATTTGGGGCAGGAGGAGTTTTACAAGTCACATATGTAACTGTCTGAATTCCACATTACTGTGTATTCAGATTATTATAGAGGATATTGTGACATCTGGAGAAATTAAGTAGACCTCTGCTTTAGCTCTGGTGTGCATTGTGGCTTCCCAAAATCTCCAGCATCTCAGTTCACTTACCCAATCAGTCCTCAACTGTGAAGTGAAAAGAAAGATACCCACTCCACCCACAAAAATAATAATGTAATATCTCCCAATGAACTTCACTGTTTGTATTATAATTACAGTTCTTCATTTGTGCCATTGAACTCAGCTCCACCACAGACAAGGAAGTTGATTCTTCACATTTCCTAAAGCTCATTTGAAAAGCCTTCAAGAGAGAAACAACACCAAGAGCCCTAATGGGAAAAATAAGGATGACCACAGGGTAGAAAAGAGGAAGAACAGGCTTGCCACCAGTTAGGAGAGCAGTTACTTTCAATATTAAAGTGTAACATGCTCACTTAACATCTCAGGACAAACACACCTCATGAAATCATTTGTTCAGGAGTGATGGGTCGTCAGAGATTTAGACATGACTTACAAGTCTTAGAAGAGGAGGGTTGGGCTGTAGAGCTGTAATACAGGGAGAGACGGAAACTGTGTAAATCAATGCCATAGCTACTTTCTAAAACAAAGCAATTACATGTACTGATACAACGTAAGAAATTCTCCAACTACTCTGGAGGGAATAAATGCTTTTATATAGTCACTATATAGGCTTCTACAAAAAAATTTTACCTCCTGGTTCCTTACATAATCTTTGCATGAGCTCTATCAAATGCTACACAACACACAACAAAATCACACTGGGCACTTACTCTACACTAAATGTGTCCACATAGCCTTGCACAGAAACAACTGAACGCCAGAACAGATGTGCCACATGACCTACCCACCAGGGTATTAAATCTAAACAACACAGGCAAACCTGAACTCATTTTCTCTGTATTTCTTCATCTGTTTATCCCTTGCTAATAAATGTGAATTATTATTCCTATTCTGTGGTCCTTTTCTCATACTGCCTTGAAGACCTCATGCAGGACAGATACCCACTGTGATGATGCTACATAAGCAAAAGGATTGCTCATACCCAAATATATTATTGATTTTGCAATTCAGGTCCACAGCATGAAAATACTATTTTACCATGTCATCTCATTTTCCATACAGATCCAAGCCATATTAAAAGTGTATTATTTACTCCTTTTATCATCCACCATTATTTACTTCTTTATCATCCATCTCTGTTCCTCTCCATCCCCTCCTTCCAGCCTTGGCTACAAGCCTCTGGTGTTCATTTGTCCACCTGACCCATAAACATTCTTTCCACAGAGCTCTATACCCACAAGAAATTTTCAAATTACATTGGAAAGCATTAGTCCAATCCTACAAATCAAGTCCTACCAACACCAGGACTGCCTGTAAGAAATTGTTCACTACCTTTAATTGGGGAGCTTTTTATTTTGGAAACAAAAAAAAATTAATTTACTTAGTAAACAACAGGTTTGAAATCAGACTCAAATGTGCAATTTTGACTTCCTTCAGGAATTTCATATTCTGCTCCCTTTCTATTCCCCCTGCATAATAGTCTCATGGCAAGCTGATATGTTCTACATCTACATCAACACCACTGCTCCACCTCTAACACGGCATTTGATATGCACGAAAAATATTCCTATCTGATTTTTTGAGATACGTATCTGGCTAACAGTCCATTTTCTACAGATGTCTGCAAGATTCCCATCACTGTCTTCAGCAGCGAGACAGTAAAAATGAATACTCACATAACTGCATCTTGCCAAGCTCTAGAAGAACTTTAGTAGCAGAGGTAAAAAAACCCAGATTAACAGCAAAACTGCAAAGCGCAGAAATAATTTTAATGGCAGGTTCCCATGTGGTTCTCCTTTGGTACAGCATCTTGGTATCGTGTTCCAGTTCACCTGAACATACTGTGATTACTGCTAAGATTACTGAGTAAACATCAGTGAATATTATAAACTTTGTTTTGCTTCTATTTACATAAACCAGAAAAACTAGTTGATTTTTCCACTATGAACACAGACAGAATGTATTGAGATTTAAGAAAGTACACTCATCTAGATACTCTTTGTAAACTTCAGCAACCTCTATAATTTGGGGTTAGGAGTCCAGTGCATTAACCCTGCAGTCTGAAAGACCTGAAGTGGAAAAAACATTTCAAACCACGAAAGACCTCTCTCAATACAGCAGAAACAGGCAGAAAAGTAACACAGCAGAAGAAATAAGACAATATGAGCTATCATTTTTTTTTTGGATCTGCATACTTGTTTTATGTGCTGCATTACAAAGATGCCGAAGAGCTTCTGCAAACAGTTTACAAAGTATTTGGATAATACCTTATGCAGGTAAAAATTCAGCTAGAGATGTAAAATATGTGTCTACTAGGCAGGTAATATTTTGAAAACAGAGCCCTAATTCATCAAAGAAGATATAAGCTATGACCCGCATTAAAGTTGTCCTGATCTATGGCTGAATTAACAATTACCAGGGAAGGCTTTAGTGTTTTGTCTTCCTATAGCCATCTCCACAATAAACACATTATTTAGAGTAGCATAGGAAGTCTAAAAATCATTCTCCTACTTTACATTCATTTAGTACCAAAAAGTATTGGTTAAAGTGTGGTTAAACTGGCTGTTCTCAAAAGGTGCCTATAAAACAATTAATTCATGAACTGACTCATATAACTGAAAAATAAAACAGTGTTTATTACTTTAATATCTAACTTGATATGTGACTAGAAGTTGTTTAATTTATCTGTTCCTCTGCAGCAATTTGGGGAAAACAGTTTATTATTAAATAAAACCAAATAATCAGGCTAATTAAAATACTTAGTGACTTGTCCCAGATTGAAAAATCAAAAGAGAAAAATACCGCTTTTGCAAAGCAAGTGCTTCAAACCAATACTTCAGATTTTCGCTTGTTTAATAGTAAACAAAGTTTCTAGGCAACCAAATGTAAGCAGTGTTTTGGAAATTTCTTTTTTGTCCTGGGAGGAGGGGATTAGATGGCTGGATTTTTGCAAAGGAACTGATAAACACATCTCTTAGGTTAAAGCCCAGTGGTTTGTTTTTTTCGGTTTGACAAAAGAACTGATAAATGCATTACTTACACAGCTCAGTACTCAACCTCTCCTGAAAGGAACATTAACTTTGCATGAACTAATCATCTACATGCTGAAATTTTGTGCACTGTCATTTATGCATTAAAGCACAAAAGAACGTGAATAAAATCCCCTTAGTTTTCCCATGTAAAGGAGACTTCATGTAAATAAATTCTATTATTTCTTAGCCCAAGTGATTTCCCTTGAAGAATGGTCCATAAACAAAGATGTTCACATGAAGAAAATGTGGCATAAAATGTTTAAGAATCCTATTGTTCCTTTACATTTTTAAATGGCTCCATATGCATCCTAATCTGTGACACTCACAAATACAAATTAGGTCACACGCAACAGGTGACAAGTTTTAATTGAATGTCTTCTGTCTGCAATTCTGACAAAAGGTGAATGGAAATAAATGAGTCTGGCAAGACAGCCCTGAGCCTTACAATACCCAATACCTCATTATTTTTAAACAGCTATCTATAAACTGATGCTGACAAGCCTTGAACCTTTTATTTCTGTTCAAGAAGAGGTGAATGTGCAGGAAGAAAGAAGAAAAGAAAAAAAAAGAAAAGAAAAACATGACAGCTACACTGTTGCATTAAATATGCAACACCCATTATCCAATGATTAGCTCAAATATTACAAAAGACTATCTTTTACACTTCACGGAAGAACTTAGAAAAAAAAAGTCTCTTTTTTGGAGGAGATACACTCTATGCACTGCATTACTAGTGCCTAAATTTGATATTTTCCGAGTTTTGTATCACCAGATTTCAGTGGAATTATGCTAGACTCAAGATGATTTTAAAATAGATTGAAATTAGGCCAGTAAACACAACTTACACAGCTTCCACTTCTTTTCCTTCCCTCTTCCAAAGTGAGGAAGAGCCTGTGTTGCAGCAAAATGTGCATATTTGTAAAGTGCAAAGGAAAAGGAAGGCAGAACTAAGGCTGAATATATATAAAAAGCCCTGGTGTTTCTGAAATGAAGCAGTTACCATTACATAATACTTCTCTCCCCATCACCTGGATTACTAATATACTAATTACTAGGAAGCAGTGTAAAATACTGCAACAGCTTCTATGAATAACACAGAGAATACTGTTGCTAATTGCACCATTAAATTTCACGTCAATGTGCTTATATATCATAACCATAGTATAAGAGAGTATATGCCTTATTTTTTTAATTATGCATACAATGTCCTGGGACAAGGTGTAAGAATAAATAAAGGCAATCTATCACTAACTAAATATCACAGTTCTAACCTTAATTTATTTAAATATAATTACAGAAGATGCTATCTTGTTTCAGAGTTCAAATTACAACCAATTTAATGAAGTGGAGCTTGCTGGGCTGTAAAGTCATTACTGCATCAATACACTTGTAACCATTACTTTAAAGGTTGACAAGCCCAGACTGGGAAAGGCAGCTTGGCTGATGATCCAGGGAGAGGGTACAGAAGAACATCAGGAGACAGAAAGGTCAAAAAGTAAGTTTGAGCAAGGCCATGCCAATGCCTGAAGGTCAAAAGCAGGCCTTTACTCTAGATCACATCACTAGTACTTATAAAGAATTCAGGAGCTATGCTGGTGACAACTCTAATAGAAAAGAAGTCTAACTGAAGTTCTGGACCATTTGCTGGCAACTCTCAAGAGAGAAGGGAAGATTGAAATGAAATGCATTACAATAATCAGACTGTGAAGTACCAGCAGCATGAACAAGATCTCAATACCCTTTTCAGATACAGTAATGTGCAGCCTCACAATATTTCAGTTAGTGACTTGGAGGATGTGGGATTCTGGAATTAATCTGTGATCCAGAAACCACAGGGAAGTTCTTAACAGTGTGAGTTGAAACAGTTATACAAAATAATATCAGTTCTACTGGGGCTGCTTAGAGTTTGGATTTCTACCTACAGGAAGTGATTTCATTCTGCTGGAACAGAACCAGAGAAAACTAAAGGATGGCTCATCATACTAGAGCTTTAAAACAGATGTAAAATTCAACGAAACATTTAGTTTTTTACCCTAACAAATATGATCACTAACTTTAGGGTTTTTTTTCTGGTTTATTAGACTTTTTTTTTTGCCCCCTTAGGGACAAAACCTTTCTCGTCTTCCTCAAGGACCAGCCATTTCTGTGATGACCTGTACAAGTGTAAGACAAGCAAAAATTACTTTCCAAATTGCACTCACCTGGCAAATTATCTGAGATTTACCTTTACAGCTAAGATGGCTTCATAATGCCACTTGAGCCTAAACTGGCCTCAGTGCAAATATTTATTTTTCTCACAGAATTCTGGATTTCTCCAAGGCTTATTAATGGAATCATAATTTTGACATTGTCTTTTCTCTTAGTACACCCGTAACAATGCTATCTCTACCATCTTTCTCATATTTATGTATTAAGTAATTATGAGCTTTTTTTTTTTTTTTTTTTTTGGGGTGAAACATTGTGCAATTCTTCCCTGCCTTTCCTTTATTCTTTTGAGGAGTAACACAATGATTTGTGGAACTGCATCCATTTCAGACTCGATCCTTCAAGCTTCCTCAAAAGGTACAGCAGAATTCTGAACTTCTCTCTGTCTTCTGCATGCTATTTCATGGCTCTACAGAATCTAGAGCAGGGGGCACAACAGGAGAAGAGACCAAGAGCCTTACACCATGTCTCACCTTCTGTTTGCAGCTAACAGATTTTTAGGAGCATCAATTATATCTTATCCTGATTTGTAAGTGTAAGTTTTTAAGTATACTTTATTAAGTATACTTCATAGAGAAGACTGCAATGGGAACACTAGGAACATTTCCTAAATGGAAATGGAAAATATCTGAAGTAATTTAATGAGTACATACACCAGCATGACACTAAAAAAGGGGTACTTTTAAACCTACGCACACACTCTATATGAAAATATGGCTTTGACTTGGAAAATAGTGGTAGATATTCTCATTTTTTGGCCTTCTGCAGCCATAATACGAGCATTTTGCCTTCTGTATTGTTATTCTGTTTGCACATGTTTTTCAAGACTAGATAGGAGTTACACAGCAGGGTTTCATTTGGAGTCCCAGAGTAATCTTGCAGTACAACTACAAGATAATACTAACCTCAAGATAAAAGATTTTATATTACTAGTTTCAGATGTCTCTGGCAAATGACAGGGCTTTTCTGTACTTTGCACTTCCTGCCCACGCACTGCAACTTTCTGTTTCTTAGAATTCTGTCTACTTACAAGAGTGAAGTTCAACAGTGGCTTATATGGGTACATAGTTCAGATGGGCACATTTTATGACTGTCAGGTATCTGAAATTCCTGGTTTCTACCTCCTTTCTGATTTGTCTGAGCAGTTGCTTATTTTAAAAAGTACAGTCTTGGTCTATTACTTAGGTAGGGGGAAAACCCAACGATCTGGGTTAATATGTTCAGACTGGAAGGCACTGACATAGCACATCATAGCACCTTCTTGTTCAGTGTTGCTTCTGCCTGAGAAAATTGTAATGTGGATCAAAAAAAATGTATGTTTCTTGTTTCATTATTTGCAGTGTTTTAAAGTGAAGACTGTTCAGCAATAGAAACTTCAAAATGTAGTGGCTAGAGTGGCATCAAATCAAGACATAACAGAGTAAAATAAAGAAAATTATGTAAAACGTCAATGTGGTGGAATTGTTTCCTATTAGTATCGTCGCATTCCTTTTAAAGATGGAAACAAAAAAGGAGAGATGTTCTCCGTATATATTATGGTTTCTGGAGGTAGCAGGTAAAAATCTTCCAAATGGCCTTGCCAGGAAGGGATTTTACAAATGGCCTTTAATGGAGGACCATGACCCCATCTACAGTACAAACATTCGCCCCAACATTTTCCAGAGTACTGAAGCTATGCCTTTTCCTTTGTTAGTAAATAACATTTCCCCTGTTCTTTCATTAATACTACTATCAAAGAGTTGTGCATACATGAGAATTAGAAAGTGAAACTGAGCAGAAAACCACCAAAATTAATTGATCAAGTTCTGATGCTAAGGTTAAGTGAGGAGCAAAATAGGGAATAAATTTTTTAATTTATTCAATTTTACAAGAGAAAGCTCCAGTCCTTCAACTGAACTATATGGGTATATATAGAAAGTATATAAAATTATCAGATGTGGTGGAACATGGCAAGATTAGAAGATGCATACTCTTTCGTTAATCTTCTAACATTCACTTCTTTTCCCTTAACACAAAAGTTTTCATGAGATATTACTGTATATACATATATATAAATGCTAAGATAATACCTGGTGAAATCTTTAGACACAGCTAAAGTGTCTAAAGAACACAAGATTAATTTTTTTACAATTCCTATAACAAGTGTATATATTTGTGTTTCTTCTTCAAAAAGCAATGGAAAAGAAAATGGCACACAAGGAGTTAACAGGTACAAACTTCTGTGGCCACAAATGGAAAAAAAAAAAAAATCTAACTCTTCATTTTGAATTTTAAGTGTTCTCCCAAACATGCTTAGCACTTCATCCATGCCCTGAGTGTGAGTGATTTATACCTCAGCTCACATACCCTGCCAGCCCCACAACCTGACATTCGGCCTGACACACAGGAGTGACAGGTTACCCTGCTTCTGGCCTCTGAGTCTCATCTCGAGGTACCACTTGAGCAATTAATGGAAGGTTTATTAGTGATACCACCTCACTGGCACTACTGCTAGAAGCTTTCCATATTGGTTAACCAGCAGATCGACAGTTCTTTTGTGGTTAGCAACAGGAACGGATCAGAGCCCATGCAGAAAATCCCAGCTGAAAAACCGAACTGCAAATGTGCTCAGCATTTCCCAGACTTTTTGACTGCCTCTAATCTTACGAACAAATAATAGCACAAGGTAAATTGATTTCACGTCAATAAAACAAAATAAATTTTTAAACAATTAGGCGATATAGTCTTATTATAAAGTGCCCCCGCTCTAAAACAGAAACAGTGAAAATTTTCTTCTAATCTCACAGGTAACACCGGGCCTTTGGGAAATGGGTTAATAAATTCTAGTTTTCTAAACCAGGCAGACTGATTTACTGTAAACTTCCCCCATTACACTTTTAGTAGATGTCTATCAAATTGCTTATGAGAACAAATTAATGGAAAATATCCAAGAGTAATGCCTTGTTCTTATTAAAATACATGAATATGTATGTAATTTTAGCCAGCCTAAATTAACAAAACAAAACAAAAAGAAAGAGAAAAAAGGTCAACGATTTTTGTCACAAGAATCATTCTTTTACAGAAGAAACAATTCCTCTCTGTAAAAAATGCCTTTATATAAAAAATGCTTGTCTGAGGAGAACATTTTTCTTTAAATTGTAATGGCAGCTGCTATGAAGGAAACCTGCACGTTGTACAAGGGTATGTTAATACAAGTAATTGGGCGACATAATTACATGAGCATTATTTAAAAGAGGAAATAAAGCATAAAATTTCCTCATAAATTATTTTTACATAGAATTTTAACAGATGCAGAATTTTTAAAAAATAATTAAAATAGTTCTATGTCAATAATTCCTGACAAACAAGTCTATTTAAATTGATACATACCTACTCTCCTTCTGAACACAGATGTCAATGGGATTATTCACCATAAGCAATGCTAAACAAATACATGTTTTGTTTTTCTAGGGGCCATGAAAAGGATATTTACCAAACAGGAGACCAAGATCTTCTCACTCAATGCATTGCAAATCTATTATAGCCCTACTGAAGTCTGCACATTTCTCCAGAGCTACTTCTAAGAGGGAGAAGAGCAAAGAGTTTACTTTCATTGACTTTGCATTTTTTTCCAAATACTGTGTTCCTTTCAAAGCTTTCTGCCTTATGTTCCAAAGTTCTCTTCCTTCCATTGACACACATAAATTGGACTCGTTCATTCTTTCTTTTTTCTTTTAAATATATCACTATGCATTCCCACGGAATGTGACACCCAATATAAAAGACATTAAGACTCAAGAGTAGAATGCACTGAGTAAAAAGATGACAGGTGATGTACAAAACTTAATGAAACAAATCCACAAATAGACACCTAGAAGAGTATTTCAAGACACTTATAACTAGCAACCTCAAAATTAACAAATGTGTGTCATACTCTTCATAGGACAGGTTTTGAGCAACCTGACCAGGAAGTGTGTGTACAATTTGTACAATTCAGTCCCTGGGTTCTGTGAATTGCTTATGAAAAAAATGTCATTGTTGTCACTCTGTGATCAGGAGAACAGACACAGGTTTAAAGGAAAAGGGGATGACAAAATCCATGATGGCCTGCAGTGAGTACACTTTTCTTTCTCCAGCAGAAACTCTTCAGAGAATGATCACTAAAGGCTGTGTGTGCTTTGCACAGCCAAGCGTAACTCAAACTAGTGACACTGCATTGGTTAATGACTAACACAAGCTAAGAGTCAAAATTCCTTTCTCACTCTTATATCCGGCCTTATACAGGCAATCTGTGAATATAAATACAGGAAACTAAACACAGTAAGTGAAGGGGTGGAGAGCTGTTGGCAAATAAAATCTCTGTGTGGTTCACTTTTCCACATTTAGATTCTGCCCATCATTGCATCTCCACATTACTCTCACAAGATCCAAAATTGCACCTAGGACTGTTATTTAAACAAAACAAACATGCTTGTTCCTTTCTTCTTTCCCTCTCCTTGACCTTAGTACCTTTACTTTGGATCAAAACCTCCTTCTGCAATGTGTTCATTTGTTTCAGACTATATTTTGATCCTGGGGGCAAATTTGGATCCATTTTCAGGTGTTCAAGGTTTTTTTTTTACTAATTTTAATCTGGACTAGATGCAGTCAGAAGAATGGTACACAAACATGCAGATAATTCTGGACCAAGAAAGTACATTTTATTGCATTATTCTGAAGTGACTTAACAGGAATAAGATCTTGCCTGTATTTTTAAAGGGAACTGATTTAAATGTTATTCTTGAAGCCTTAGTTAAACCTGGAGAAAGGGAAGGAAGGAACCGACCATTGAAGAAAATACCTCTACTTATGTTTATATGCAGCAAAATTGTGTATCGGTTATAGGAAATATCACTATGTTTTCTGGGAATATTGTTTATTGGAGAAAATCAAAGCACATGGCATTGAGGGTGGATCCTATGAGGGAGGCCTTTGGGATTGGCGATGGGACCGTCTTAAATCAGTGATCTCAGCGGTTTTAACAAATCTGGTATTTTCTGACACTGTTTCTTAGAGTTTTACATGTTTCCCACTTGCTGACATGTGAGATTTATGTGAAAATCGTACACCTTGGCACTGCTCAGGAGCATTTGTTTCTTGAATTGAGGCAGGTTTTAGAAATTGTAACACAATTCATTTTTTACTGCCTTTTCCCTATTTTACAGAGTTAAGTTATTTTCCACTTGTCATGCCACTGTGTCAGAGATGGTGTGGTGTGGTGGTATATACCTCTTTATAATTCTCTCCAGCCTGTGCCTTTCCTTTTAGATTGCTCTGCCATCTTCTTTTCAAACTATCCATGAAGAGTGGAAGTGTAATAAACATCTCTACTTTGTGCCAAATTTTTGGGGGGACTACTGTTCTCTCTGTGATGATATTTGCATATTTCTTGAAATTAGGTTAGCTTGCAGTTAGTTCAATAGGAAATCCATCATCCCAGCAGAATTTTAGCTTTAACTAGACATTTAAATTAAGATTATGAGCCCACAAAAAAAAAAAAAAAAAAAAAAAAAAAAGAGAATGCACTGCAAAATTTATACTCACAATCTTTTAACATTCAGAGTAAAATTTTTGTATAACTTCCACAGACCAAAGATGACTAACTCCACATCAAAAAAATCCTAAACCTCAAGTAAATTCAGAGTCAGAATTCTGTGATTTTGATTGGCACCTCCCCTACATCTGAACCAGTGTAGCCCATTTTTTTCTCAAAATCATTTCTACAAAACAGCATCAAAATAAATTTTAAATCCTCTGGACAGGCTTTTTCATTTTTAAACCTATCTAATTAAAAGATGAGGAAATTCTCCTTGTAGTTACATAAATATGCAAGACAGAGTAAAAAAGCTTTTCATATGCTTGTTTTTTATTTGTCCCATTTTATAGATTCTACTCTGAGGAATGGATTTTCCTCTTTGTGCTAAACATCAAAAAATGCCCTCTACACTTTACATTTCTTAAACCATGTTGTACATTGTACCACTAAGGTATACAATCCTCATCACAACTCCACACAGTTGGCAAATGCCACAGTGAACTGAACAGACTGGGATTTCAAGTGCTGGATACTTAACAGCCGGAGAAGCTCTTTAATCTTGTTTAAGAAAGAGAGGGCATAATTTATCTAGAGAGAATCCTCTACTGGCAGCATGCGCATAAGAAAGGGAGGCTCAGTGTGCTGAGCTTTAAAAGGGAATTGAAAATAAAAGTTTCTACCAGAACATGCTTCACAACAGTAACAAACAAACAAGCAGGTTAACTGTTACGCACACAGGGTCTGAAGCATCAGTGAAGAATTTTGCCTGTGCTGGCAGCTGCATGAACCAAAGCTACTCACAGTGAGAGAGATTTACCTGCTCATCTCAGACTACTGTTGCTGAACTGGGCCATAATCAAACACTTTCTAGATACTTCTCTACATGTCATGAACCCTGCAACGAATGGCAATTCACAGAAGTACAATGCCAAACTGGTTAATGCATATTACTTGATTTTAAGAAGTGAAAAACTATGTCAGTTTGGAAATGAGGACAGAAAATGTATCTTATTACATGCAACTGCAACACAGTCAATCCTGCCAATGGCAAAGATCAATGGCTAGACTAGTAATTCCTCCACTGAGAATAGCTAGGGTGAGACAAAGAATTCCTTCATGTCCTTTTCATTCACCAATAGATACCAAGAAGAAAAAAAAAAAAAAGGTGGGTTATTTAGTGCTAGTTTCAACTTACATTATTAATGTGAGGAAGCAGACTAAATACTGATTATCAACAAAGTAAGGACAGTGAAGGAACAAAACTACTGTAAAGGTGCAAGAAACTCACATAAAAAGTCTGTTGGATTGTGGACATATTCTCCCTCCCTTCCAGTTTTGATGTACAACAGTTGAAAACCCTATAAAAATTTAATTTGGATGTACGACCAATAAATATTGGTGCTTTTTCTTCTACCCAAATATGGGAACTTGACACAGGCCGGGAAAAATTGGTAAGTCTGTCTTTCAAGAGAAGGTTTTGCACCACACTTTGTTTTTTAATATGGAGCAGTTTACCTGAGGACACACTTAGAGATCAGTGCCATGTTCCACTGCACGAAGATCTGTTATTAGAATCTGGCAATTTTACACAGTTTTCTTGAAGAACAAATGCCTGCAGTCCTTACTCAGAGAAAACCGCAACTCTAACTTCCATGCCACTAAAAGCCCAATTGCACACTTTTTCCAGCATAATATCCAACATAGCCTCCTAATTAATGTAAGCATTATTACTGCCATTTATCTTTCTTTTTCATTGTTTTTTACTCAACTACTTCTCCAGCAAAATGCACTGTGTTTTATTGTTAATTGTGATTAAAAAAAAAAAGAAATGAACAAAATCAGTTACAGTCCTCTGTCAATCTGTGGTGGAGCCACAACTTTTAGTGTTTTAATTAAATGAAGAAATCGGTCTATTGTTTAAAAGTATTAAAAAAGGCAATTCAAAACTTCAAGTAAAGGGGTTTTCCGCTTTACTGGGGGACAGAGATACCCATGAAAACAATACAGGTCTCTATTTGAATTTCATAGCAGCTGTGTAAAATGATAAGAATCACAGAAACAAGTAGTTACCAATTTTTTTTTCTTTTAGTTAACATACCACTCATTCTAATGAGTTTAGGCTGTGAAGACATTGTTACAAAATGTTGTCACAGATTTAATCCTGGGTTAGCAAGAGGACACAATCTTTTTAACGAAGAAGGAAATCTAACAAACAAACAGGAAAAATTCTGACGTAAAAACAACAAGCCACATAGGTTGCCAATGACTGGAAGAAGAGTAGTGGAAATAAACTTTATTATCAGTATAAAGGTGGTCTTGTATATCAACCGCCTTACACAAAAAACTGTCCTGAAATACGTGAATTTCAACAACAGAAACAATTGTTCTAAATGGGATTTGACATACGTGAGAAACTCGACAAACAGATTTTCAATCAAAGTCTGTCTCCCAGCAAACTCTATAGCAAGGAATGCTGAGTAATTATGAAACTACATAATGACCGATCTTTACTTTTTCTTTTCCTGACTCACTCTTGTTTCTAACCGGCGGAGGATGTAGACGGTAGAGACAGTATTCTGTTTACACAGCCCCCTTTTCCACTCCAAACATCCCTAGGCCAGAGGGATCACCAAAGAAGCCAGTCTAAGAACAACATAAAACATTATTACTCTTCTGGTTTTCCCTAAATGCTCTAGGTAGCCATCACTTTATCCCGTGTACACTACGTTCTGTTGCTGCCCAACCTAATAAAGACTTCTGTCACAGCGATAGCTTTTCATCTTCAGAGCTCTTTTCTCCTCTCCTGATAAGGCTGCCAACTCTACTCTCTGTAAATGAGCTCATGCGAACACTTTATTTTCGGCTTGTGGAAACAAAAAGGGCCAGTGCTCGGCTTCAGAGCTTGAGGGGGCGGTTTGCTATCTTCAAAGCATGACCAAGGCGTTTGAAAGGGATTAAAATTAAATTGGTAAGCTTAGCTCGAAATAAGGAACTTGAAGCAGGACTATTGCACTCACAAACACTGCTTTTTCTTTAAAAGCTTCAGAAGCCCCTTAAAAATGGTCACTTTAACTCATTTTTATTTGTCAATCTTAAACCTCTGGCAACTGCTTTGAAAAGACTGCTAGCCAGGACCCCGTGTTACCACCAGCAGGCACAGAGAGCCAAGCATCTCCCTCTCAGGACAGATGGTTATCCCATCCCAGTGCACTCAGTTCAGAAACATGTGAATCACAGCTTCAGCTTCCTTATCCAAACAACAAATAAATTAAAACTTTTTTGCAGTCAGTGGCATATGTTTGCATCGGTGTACAGAATGGCTTGGGCCAAACCTAAATTGACATGTTTCATTCAGCGGCATCCTAACTATTTTGTGAATCTCCAATTCCTGGCACTGTCTGACACACAACAAGGAGACATGAAAGAAAAACTCTTTTACAAATATTTCACCTGCTGTTCGATTTTATACATGAAATTCATTTCAATGGATAGCTACTACTGTGTAGTGGATATAAAAATCTGTTATATTTTTAAAAGTTTATACAAAATATATCCTTAGGAACAAAGCAATTAACTGTGCATCTATTAAAATGCTGTGCTTCTGCATCAGGTGTAGCTGGCCAGGTGGAGAACCAAGTGAGCAATGGCTCAGGGCAGAGGTATTCCTTCCATCTGACATCTGGCTCAAAATCCATTCAATCAAAAATTATATGCTGGTCTTATATTCCTATTCTGTCCACATCAGGAATGTACTGAAGTAGAAGAACATCTTGTTCAGCTCAAGATGAAGGCCAAACTAATACAGGTGTCTGCAGTTAAAGCTTATCAGAAAGGGAAGATATGCAGGAGCAAGGAGTGATCATTCTGCAAAAATTCTTGAAGACGAGTTCTAGACATGGAGGTTTCCCTCAGGGTGCTCTCTGAATGGTGTCATTCCTCCAGACAATTTACAATGTTTACCCTTACCACCTTATTACCACTGCTATTGCTATTTCCAGATTCATGTTCAGAGGACCAACGCTGCCGTTCATTGCCATCCCTCCTAAGTTTGGGGTAGTTTTAGATAACAAGTTTCTCATTGTTAAAGAGATCTAATGGCACAGTTTTAAAACAGTCATTAACAAAGCACAGGGAAGAAAAGCAGCCTTTCCTGACTGGAAGGACTTCTAAGATAAGTAAGCATGTAATGAAGCCTTGACTCTTTTTACACCCTCCTAAGATAAACACTAAAGGTTATCCAGAAACTGCAAATGATTATTGGAGGGCAGAATATTCAAAATAAAAGCAACTCTGTTAAATTTCTAAATAAGAAATGCATTGCAACTTTCCCTTTAAGAAACTTCTTGATGAAAGAAAGGATAAGAAATAGCTGTGTCCAAAGATACCACAAAACACTACAAGAAAATATAAAGCTGTCCAGGACTGAACATCAAAGGAAAGAGAAAGCTAGACTCCACCACAGAAGAAGAAAAGGGGAGTTGGGAGATGGTCTGATTTGGCTTCACAGACTCAGCTTCTGAAATCACAGGCAGTAGCAAAGCCACCTGTCAGAAACTGCCTCCAAGCAAGTTGCAAAGCACTGTTTAGTAACCATGGCATTCCTTCATGCTCAGCTTGACCAGTGGGTCCTTCTCTACACACCAACACTGTGACACTGCCTGCCATCTTTCTGCCCTGATCCCATCTTCATGTTCCCTCACGCCTTCCCCACCACAAGTTAATTTATATTCATGAGTACCAAATACAGCAAAGTCCTGGGAAAGTCCCAGCTTTGGTTAGGAAACATCTTTATGCCAATCTTATCCACTTATGAGTTTGAGTGTCTGACACAGCTCAGGATAGACTTTGGACATTTTCTAGAATTTTGAGATAAGCAGCCAGTATTATAACCAAATCAAGAAGCAAATCTACAAGTCATGCCGAAACAACAAATGTATTCTCAACATGAACATCTTAAAACCTGACTTAAAATTGGAATGATTTTAAGAAGTTCTGTCAATATATCCTATGAGAAATAGCTTCTGCATCCCAAAATACACTACATATTGAAAACAAGACAATTAACCCTGAAGGTGTGTATACATGTATACATGTGTATAGATTTGAAAGTAAGTTTATGGCACAGCATAGGCAGGATCTTGCTTCTGTAGCTCACAGCAGCTTATTGATTTTGAAGGTAAAGAACTAAGTTACTCAGATTTAGCTGGCTCCCTTAGTACTCTCGCAGTCTATGTACGTCTACGTAATACTACTATAAACCTACTATTCTTAATAATAAATGATATTATTAAGAACTGGGGCCTCTGGCCTCCCCAGCTGAGCCACTAATCTGTTCCTATTAGCAGGTAGGGTCTACAATGAAGGCTGGATACAAAACCCATTAGTAGTAACTAATTGCAATTGACTAATGGATGCTAAGTGACTGATCTTAATCATGTGTAGGGACTTCAGCACCTTCTCCTATGCCAGAAGAGAGGTACTTCCTTCCTGTAGCTCAAAATCAGTTAGCATTGCTCAAGAATATTTATAGCACACAAATGCTGTTTTGTCTTAGCATGCTATACTCTGTTCACTTGAGGTTGTTACATCACTGTGATTCATTACATCACCATGATGCAACTGAAAACAAAATTGTAAAACAACATTTGTTCTGCTCAGTGTTAAAACAGCTACATTTCAAATATTTTCTTAGACATTTAGAAGCCTGCAGTTATCCTCTCTGTACTCAACTTTGTTAGCAGAGGGGACATAAAATTCAACTTCCATGTCTGCCAGGATTCAGACTTGTTTGCTGGTGTTTGTCCCCTTTTAAAGGGAAAGGAAAAGTACACTCATACCGAGATTTACATTTTTAAAAGAAGACTATTTCAAGCTTAAACCAAGTCAGAGTATTATTACTGTCTCTCTCCTTTTATCAGGGAAAGGCACATCACAAAAGTAAAATAACTGCATTCCAAAATAATTTTCACTTCCATGTGACCTTCTGCTCCACCGCCAAAACTTTTCCACCCTTCTCCATTTGAGAAGTTTCTTTTTGCTGTGTCATGTACTCCTGTTTCCCTCTGCAGCATTTAATATCCTGTTGGATAGGGCAGTTAAAAAACACCTACAAAGAAACACCCTGTTGGCTAAGGCACCTAGAGATTTTGTCATTCATTCCCAGTAACTGACTTTGAAGTGGTCCTTAAGGAGCACACAGGCATTAAGGAAAACCTAAACAGACTTGTAATGTTCCATCAAAAATTTTGACCTAAGGCCACTAAGTGCTTAGTGTTATGATAGCTCTTGAGCAACAACTAGAGCACTTGAAGAGAAGAAATTCTTTCCTATCAGAACAGAGGAGGCAGCCGTATCTTCCAGGGGAGAAAAAACCTCAAAACCAACAAACCATGGTTTTAACTAGAAGATTAGCAGAAAGTAGATGGCATTAGGAAACAATGCAAAACAAACGTTGTAGTTAACTGAACTAAACTCAAATGGTAACTCTAGGATACTGCCTGTCTAGTCCAAACCCTTGTTCTTTGGTTTGTGTTTGTAAGAGATTTTGCTGGCTATCTTAATCACTCTGCATCATGCAGTAAACTCCAGAGAATAAGCAAACAGAACCCTTACAAGGCCAGGAACTGAAATTGGGTTAGACTGAAAAAAATGGTTTAGTAGCCTGTACTCCCTGTCTACCAAAGCTTGCTTTCTACCTGGACGGCTGTAACTCTGCTGAACTACTGAGAATAACGTTTTCCTGTGTCAAAAATCAAATGGGCATTGCTTGGAATAGCAAATACTAAGATTTAGAAGGAACATGATGCTCTGTAAAAATAAAACACTTTTAAAAATCACCATCTACACCCAGCCTCTGTAGGATTTTAACACACATATATATATAGGTTATTTACTCTGTAATGCCTACTTTAATAATGATAGCTCTGAAATATTCTTCATATGCCTAGTTTCCTTTAAAAAATTACTGCACTTAGCTAGAAAAAAAAACCTTTCTGTTTTTCATCCCTCAACTGCTATAGTTCTCAAAGTCTTCCATATTTTCAGCTATTATCCCTTTTGAGCAAAGAGCCCACTTAATAACGTTCACTCTAACAACCTCATTTATTTTCCAGAAAATTAACTCAGTTTCAACCCTGATTAATGATTTCATCTAAATGAATCAAATTAAAAATTGAAAATTATATTTCAAAAGCCAAAGAAAAAAAAATTGACCATTTCCAGTTAACAAATGATCCTTTCAAATATTAAAAGATGACCATGAAGAGTGCGTGATAGTAATGAAATCTAACTGGGGCCTACTGCTTATCTGGAGTTTAGGAAGGGGGAGAAATGGAAAAAAAAATCTTTCTGCATTGTTAATGCTGAAGTCTCTTGGGATACCAAACTGACTTCCACTTAGTCTTTGCCTGTAATCAGTACACCAAAATAATATGAGAATTTCAATGTTAATTAAACTGGTAGGGTTGGAGATGCACCAATACTGAAGAGGGATTAGGAAAGCACACAGTACCAATAACCACATCTGTTAACAAATCCTAATCTATGAAAGAGCAATTTAACCTTCCTCAAACTGCTAATACCAAGGTAGGGGCTGTCTACTAGGGAACAGAAAGATCTTGGGACTTTTTAAAAAGAAAAAAAATATATCAGCTGAATTATCTGAAGAAAAATCAGTTATTCAGATCCCATATACTGTCTTGTAACAGAATAGAGATGCAATCTTTTGTTTACAAAAGGAAACAAAAAGTTTTATTTCTCCTTCCCTCCTGCACCCCCTACAATTAACTTCCTTCTCACAGAAACCTATTTTAGAAATTGTGATTATTCTGTGTATTTTCCAGGTTACGGTGCTTATCAACTAGTAAAAAGTACTCACCACTTATATTGATAAATGAGTAACATTAACTTTTAATTACAAATTTACTGATGTCATATGAACTGTTCAATGAAAAATTGCAACATGGAACATTCATCTTGGAGCTGGGCCAAAGCACCAAGACTGACACTATTCCAGTTCACCATGACAAGGAAGGAACTGGAGAAGCTTCTCCTTAATGGAGGTCCAACACTTGCCCAGAGGTTGTTTCACAGTCACCTTTGAAACTATATGGATTAACCAGACAGAAGTGAGTGGTAGAGCAGCAAGGGGTTTTTTTGTGGATCAAGCCTCAGTATCTGCGTGACACAGATGTCTCACAGTTTTCTGACTCTCAGGAAACAGACTGTCCCATTCTATTGCTCTGAGCCAAGGACAACTCCAGCAGCAAGGCCAAATACATAGATGTTTGTGAAAATTTAGGAGTTACCTGATGGGAGAAACCGGAGGCCACTCCAGACAGACATTTCCCAAGCTTTCCAAACAAGCCTGACATACGTTTGTAACCAACCTGTAACACGGTAGATAAGGCAATCCTGGCACAGATGATGCCAGTGTTTCAAGATATGCCAATCTGGATGCTGGTTTGGCAATGTTGACAGACTCCCAAATGGGTTGGGCAACAACCGCAATAGTTCATTTCCATTAGGTAAACCTCTGTCAATCCCAGATTTCCACTTAACGCAGCCTCTAATTAACCTGGAGTGTAACTAGTTTCTTCCAACACAAAGACTGAGGTTAAATGAGTAACAACAGTTAAGCTGAAAACACACCAAAACAAGCGCTGCCATTGCAAAATGGAGTATTTACAAAGACAAAACTTTACTGAAGTCTTTCTCCTACAATCTCTACAATTGCTCTGGTAGCTCTCTTTTCTAAATTTCAAGAAAACTATAAGGGAACATACATTTCAATACTTCCAATCTTCACTGAGAAGTTGGAAATGATTGTGCTTTTGCATAAAACTGTGTTCTAATCAACTCTGGCTTTGCTAGATCAGAGTATTTCATATCTGATCACTCTCAATTCATGATTCCTCTTACCCCTTCAAATTCTAGCCATTCAGAATTTTGGCTTTGGTGAATTCTCACTAAATGAATATCCTCCATAGCTTTCCCTGGTAATTTCAACCTTTGACTAGAGTAAGTGCAATATTTCCTTGGTGCCCACAGTTCTCACCAGAGAGAGCTCTGCCTATTACTGCTGGTGTGCACTTGGGGCTGTATCCATAGATAGAAGTGATTGACATTTTATTCTACAAAATTAAGAGGTTTTTCTGAAGGCACAGCAACACCTTGAATTTTTTGTCTCCTGGGAGCAATTTAATATTCCAGCACAAATGCACTGACTGTTTTCTGCAGCCTAATTGCCATCCTTGACTTTGCTTTTATCATCAACTGGTAGCGCTCTCCTCTTTGCAATTTTCCTACCTGCCACCTCCTTTAGCTGCTTTCTTCTTCTTGTGTCTATGTTTGGCTGCACGAAGCTTCACTCTTACATTCAAGGCTGTGAGCAATGTGCTCGCCTGCCACGTTAGCCATACCTTTGATGCTCACTGTATCAGAAACAATAAAGCCCGGCTCCGTGAGCTTACAAACACGAATGAACACCAGCATTGCAAATAATGCGTGGTACAGACCAAAGAATCTTGCAATAATTCCAAGTGTTTTATTTCAAAGCAAAGGGGGGGGGGGGGGGGGGGTGGCAAATGCTGCAATACTATATACTTTTAATTTCAAAATGCCCAGGAAAAGGCTTTTTTATCATTTTTGTTTCGTATTACAAATAAGTCCTGCACATCCCTTCTGTCTTCCAGAATGTGTATTACTGTAACTGCCTTTTTACAGGGGCTGAACACATGGAATTCCCTTCAAAGCCCATCAGTGGACCTTCCTGAACACGCAGATCAACTCAAGAGTGCCTTTTAATTGTGTTTGGTAGAACACAGAAGGATGTAAGTTCATGGAGAAAGTTAAAACCAGCCCTAAATTGGCTGAATTTCTGCTGAATCTTAGCCCCATAGAGAGCCACGATGTATTTGCTACCAGGAACTCTGCTAGGAGCAATCAAAGAGACAACATGCTGGATTGCCTAATCAGACCTGTTTTCTACCCAGCAGCACAAGCGCATTAACTTGCTTGGGAACCCGCATCTATGTAACATTGTCCAACGTCTTGGTTCAAAGGATGTAAGCAAATCTTTGCATTTTCCTTGTTTGTTTTGGCTTTGTGCTTACCAGGGATCTTGCTGGGGGGGGTTGATGAGGTTATTTTATCTTTGGGGCATATCCTTTAGAAATTTTACTTTCATAACATCAACTAGTAAACTGAACTTTATGCAGTTGTATCTCAGATGGCAGAAGAAATAAAACATACTATAATAAAACAGATACAACTGAAGGCTTAGACAAAACAAACTCATGCAAACTACATCAAGAAATACAGCTGTGATTCAACATATGTGTACAACAAAAGAAGCCTTAGGAAATGAATAATTAATATTTGAGAAGCTATAAACTTTCTATTGCAAAGTCACTGAAAAAACTATATCTGGCTCCACATAAATGTATCAAACCATAAAGAAAACCTATAAAATCACCAGTTAGTTAAGAAAACTAAATATATTAACTATTGTATAAAATAGGCGTCTTTCTGGAAGGCAGAAACAATGGGAAATTGTCTGGCATGACATTTCAGGAGTAGACATCCTTATCTATAAATATAATATAGCTTATGGGTAAATAAATAGCATCTAAATGTTCCATTACCTATGATATTACGTATATCAATATATATAGCTTATATATAGGCCTGCTGTGTGTATATATATCCTTGGTATATAGTATGTAATCATTGGCTTAAATAATGATATATTAATTGTAATAATATAAAATTATTAACACTTATCTATGTTATAGAGAATAAGGCATATGAGTGTATATTTGGGCAGAAGAAATTTTATCCTAAACACATGAAATCTGTCAAAAATTTTTGACTACAAAGACTTTGTTAAATAGAGAAACATAAAGGACCCTGAAAGATGGTCACTACCAATCCCATATTTATCCACAGTTTCCTTTTGTATTTAACACGGTCTGCACAAGTCTCCAGAGTACTTCTATCTGCATCAACATCTACTGAGAGGACTTGTTTATTATTTTATTTCCAACTCAAGGACTCTAAGAAAAGAACTACCAGAACACTTGTAAAGTCTAAATCCCCAACTATTACGGCCAGATTCACACTTCCTCTTCAGTAGCTTCAATTCTAAAGCAACATCACTGAAATTCCTTTAATTCAAAAGGAACAAAATGGTTCAAGACTAAACAAAAGCATCTGTTTCGTCCTTTAGGCAGGAAAGCAGCACAATGCTCTTAAAGCACCTAAGAAGTGCTCAAGGTGTTGCTATCTATGCAGTATCATGAAAGTTGATTTTGGTTTGCTTGTTTTCCCTTACTGTTTCCAGATAGAGGTCTTAAGTTAGGAATAAGGGGAGATACAAAGCACTTGAAACCAAATTCACATCAGTAGTATAAAACAAATCAGGGAGCAGTAATAAATGTCAGAGCTGCAGCAGCAAAGGCGAGTCACCGCTTTTTCTCATACTTAAAGTGAAATACCTAGCTGTTATCTTTGTGCCTGCAGAGCCTCCCTATTGTAGATTCAATAATACAAGAGGCTTCTTATCAGCAGCCTGGGTGACTGATTGGAGCTGTGATATGTTTAGACAATGCACTGTATTTAACTGAATTTACAGATGCCCCAACTCAGACTGGAGTAGTAAACGCCAGAGACTAATAGGAAATTAAACGTGTACAATGGACTAACTCCATTTGCTCTCACACACTGTAATGTGTTTAGTTAACTTACTCATAGTCACACTTTATCTTTTTCTCCATGGATTCTCTAGGATATGTTTCAAATTGGTCAAAGATTAAATCTTCCTTTCATTTTTTTCCCACTATTTTATTGCTGCTTTCCCTTATTATTTGCCACTCTTTCTCTTGTGCAGATAAGCTAAACAAGATGACCCCAGGTATACTCTGCCAACCCAATTATCAGCTAGTCAGGAAGTAAAGCAAGGGTACAGAAGACTTCATAATACTAATATTAATATAACATGAGAGGAACAAAATCAGCTGTTTATCTGAACGAAACTGTTTATTTAGCTCATTTGAAATTTAAATATGAATTTATGGTGAACACATGCAGGAAGCCAGTTTGTGGAGGTCACTAAAGACATGGTTTAAACAAACAGTTACTCAGTATTTTCATTAACAAAAACAGTATAAAATAAGTATACTCTGACTAAACCATTTGGAGAAGAAGAGGCTTTATGTAACTTCCGAACTTTTTTCCCTGGAACAGAGAGGAGTAATTGCTTTTTAAATAAATTACAGGACTGATCCCTTTATCTATTTGGGTCTTTTGAAAAATTTTTCAGAACTAAGTTCTTCATTAATGTATCAACCAGAGTGAGACTGTATTGAACTTATAAAATCTAAAGAATTTTTACCAATATGGAAAAAAGAAAAAAAATTGAAAACAAAACACATTCTCACAGCTACAAATACCTTAATTGTATTTAGTATATTAGCTCTAAAATAAAAAATTCAATTAAAGCTCATAATAAAAAGAAGTCTGAGGCAGAAGAAGACCTACAAGAGGTTCCATATACATAACACAAGAAGACAGAAAAGCACTGGCAGCTTTTTTTCAAGCTTCAATCTGACCTCAATACTTTTTGGGCCAAATCCTGCAGACAAGTGGGCTGATATATTTAGCATTTGCAGAAAAAAGGACAAGAATAAAGACTAGTTAGGTAAAGAAGCAGAATATGCCTCATCAACTTGACAGAAAATTAAAGGATATTTGGAAAAAATATTCCCCCACTCTCTGAATATTAACTGCATGAGGATGTTAATTATTTGTATGCTTTGTCTTGAAAGAAACAGTTATTCAGTCTCCAATGGAAACAACATATCAGAATGACAGATTATCAACCTGATCAAATAAGAGCAAGCCCAAGTTTCTAATTTATAAGGTGCCGCTACAAAAATGTGTTTTTAAGTTTGTTCTTTTGGGTTTTTTAAATTGAATGTTATAAAAAAGCATGTATGATATTACCATTAGGCTTTACATACTTTTTGCCTACGTTGTTGAGATCTTTATCTATCTCCATTCCTCAGTGTATATCCATTATCCACATGGAAATTAATTAGGAAAATGGTAGTTTTCTAACAGCTTTCCCCTGATACAATATTTGCCACAGTAAAGATCTGAGTTTTTAAAAACTTAATTCTTACTTATTTTTTCCTACCAGAAACTAGTTTCTTGAATTCTTTGCTAATGCCTCACTAAACAAAGGCTAATAAAACAATAATTATCTGGTAAAGTGGGCTTCATGGAACTTTCTTTTTTTCCAGCTGGTAGACAGTAGTACAAATGTTGCTTTTCATAATCAGGTCTGATGGATATTGGAAGTAAAAGACATGGATAAATCTTTGACCAATCTTTAATTAGTATCACCAATGAAATATGATATCTTTTACTATAAATCTAGAAACCCAGGGAAGTGGTGTTTGCATCTTTTATCAATTTAAATAATAGCTCGCTTTATTGCTTTTGTCTTAAGAACAGACAGGCTGAAGAATTATTTGTACCCACAACCAATTTCTGGCTGCCATGGTCTGTACAGTTAAGGTGAATATTTAATAACACCATTTAGATCCTGGAGAAGTCCTGAATGTGTGATTCACAATAAATTGTGACAGACGTGTGCAAATGCGTTTATGTCAACTTTACAAACCAGTAAGACAGGGAGCAGTAAAGAAGTTAGGAGTTTCTCCAATTTTCCAGCTATAAAACAACCGGCCTTTGTAGAATTGAGTTACCTGAGGCATTGAATCCTATCCCCCTTAATGGTAAGAAAGCATAAATACCTGTCTGAAGTAACCAAACAGGTTTCCCCATACTGTAAAAAGTAAGACCTAGAGCTACATCTGTAAGAGTGCCATGAGGAGAGGGCAGGCATTCTGACCCGTGTGCGCACGTGTACAGACAGAGCTCAGCACACAACGGTGCCACCTCCACTCACGATGTACGCGGAGCCACACACACACTGCGAGGAAGATTGTGTAAATGGATATAAGCAATACACCTCAAGCTGTAAACAGAACATCAAAATACATGAAGAAAAACAAAGGCAGAAGTGCTAATTATACCACAGCAGCATATTGCTACCAGGGTAAGGCGTCCACATCCTCCTATTATTGCTTCTGCTTTCTGCAACAAGAGGGAATTCCTGGTGACTGCTGTCAAAACTGACATCAACACAGAAGAATGGAGAACATGAATGAATGCAAAGACACACTCTGGCAAAACCAATACAGATATCACAAATGCAAAGCAGAAGAATGGACTCTGGAGAGCCCATAAATAACTGCAATACTCTTGAATGATTTTCTCCCCATCTCAATAGTTGTTACTGTACTTTCCACAAACCTATCATATGTTGTGAAACATTAGTGTCTTTGCCTTCACTTTCATTACACTACTTAGTCTAAGTAGATACAAGGACTTTATCAGGAGGGAGTTATCTGCTTGTTGTGAGCGCTGGAGTTTTAAGAGAGGACTGTATTGATAGCAGCGTGGTTTGTATTTGTACTTATCTGACTGCAGCGTAATGGAGTTCCGAATTCCAACAGAAAAGCTAATAAAAACCACCCAAAATAGTAAGAGGAGAAAGGACTGGATATGTGAAGGGGATACAAAACTAGACTGATGTCATCTTTCGCAAAGCTGCAATAAAAAGATAGTCCTGTTGTAAATATCTTTCAGGATGTTATGGTTTAGTACTATGAAGTCCACCCTTCCACTATGAAGTATCCAGTAGTGACAGTGTTGCCAGTTACTGCAATGGGATTAGAAAACAGGTCTTTTGTTAATCAGTAGTCAAAAATGAAGAGCTAATTTATCATCTCAATTAAAAATTGAGCAGAGCAATGCCCCATGCACATGAAGTATCATTGTGAGGACTAAATTTTGGTAGAAATCTTTTCTCTTTAGGGAAAACAAGCTGCTCAGACTTGCAAAGTAATTTTATCTCAGATAAAAATTTAGCATGAAAATTAATTTGTCCTCTTTTGCTAGTTTAGATTGCTTTTATTTAAATACATTTAAATAAACCTTCCTAGGACTGATTAGATGATGGTTCAGTATAAGGCTATACGACATTTATTGCTATTTGTGTTATTGTTACCTACACATGACTTAAGGTAACCGTCACCAAAATTTACACTACATGGGATGCACACATCCATGTAGTTCATTATTTCACCTAAAATCCCTTGCAGTTACAAACACTGCACAGACACCTCCAGGTTTGGTCCACAAAGGAAGAAGTCAGAAGCTAGAAAACATCAGGACTGACTATGGTTCATCCAGCCTTAATTTCCGCTTTCTTTTGCAACAGACTTTATACAGAAAATTAGGCAAATAATGCTGACCTTTGCAAATTAATATCCTTTTGCTGTATGCTGTTACTAGCCTGAACACATACAACATTCCAGATACATTTTTGAAACTGAGGAAGATACAACAATTTGCAGTATTTGCAAGCACAGAAGTCTTTCTGTTTCATGTGCTTTGTCAGCAATCTCTTAACACTTAAATTTCAGAACTGCACCACTGAGTGTTACTGGAGGTTTCCTGCCCACCTCAACTTATAACAGAAAACTCAGGACGAGAAAGGGTCACCTAGCAGGGCTAGGAATAGTCTGACCCATTTGTCTTCCACTGGTCCCATGCTGAGTGAGCTTATGACCCAGGGATCTGGGTCAGTCTCAGAGGCCAACTCTGGGGACAAGAATAAGGTTTTTCTCTTTTCTTCTTTCCCCAAGAAAATGCGTTTATTTGTTTTAGACCAAGTCAGGGCTCCCAAAGCAGTCAGGGAGTCTGTATTGGGAGACAGCAGCATGGTTCCCCATCCTTCCCCATTCCAGGCCCACAGCAACTCCATAATTATTTATTATATTGCCAGCCTGACAAAATTTTCATGAGGAATGAAAGCAAAAGAAGAACAAAGACAATTTCTGACTATTTGTATTCCAGCATATACTGAACGGAATTTTACAAGAGAAACCATAAACATTTCTTTATCCCAAGACAGAGCCTTTTGCCAAATAATAAAATCCTGTAACAAATAATGGAGATAGAAAACCTTCTCAGGTAAAACTTTGCCAAGATTGGTAAATAAAATGTGTTTAGTCAGTCAAAGAGGAGGGATTCTTACAATCTTAGGTTTGTGTTCTCTGGTCTCTGAGAGGTCAAGAAAACACACTGTTTTTTATTAGGAAAGGAACTTCCCAGACATGTGACCATAAAAAACCCCTTCTCCCAAGAGGGAAATCATAGTTTAGTCTCAGCAGTAATGGAAAGATATTCACAGACCCCACTGGGCAGTTCACACCTTCAATCCCAATCAGATAAATGTCACTGCAGAGAATATATGCAATTATTCAGGCTCGTATGAATTTAGGGGAGGGTTTGAGATTTTGATTTTCATTCTGTCAAATGGGAATTTGACCCGGGAGTACAGTCCCTGAAGCTTGCATAAGAAAGGGAGAAAAGATGGTGCATTTCAAAGCTTATGGGGTCAGCCAAATTCTCACAATTGAGTGGTGAGCCTGTTTGTCTACTGCTGTCCTGCTTCAGATTTAAAGACCTTCGGTCTTCAAATGGAAGGACCAGCTTGGATTGACAAGGACCTCAGGGAGGTGCTGTACAAATGCGCAGCATCAAAATCATGAAAAATGTACTTCCTGTGAGAGGCCAAGTGCAAAAACTAAGAAAGGCACAAACCTGGAAAAGGAAGTTGAAAAGGGTTGGGAGAAGGGGCTGAGAGGGAGAAATCTACAAATCCTTTTTTTTCTCTTCAGTAACTACTCTGCAAAAAAACAATACCGAGAAAGATTTTGTCCAAATGTTACCATTTTATTTCAGTTGTGTTCATGCTGGTTCTTTCCATTAAAGGGTGTACGTCGCAAAGCAAGGTTTGGCCTACCAAGCATATTTGATGTGCACATAACATTCTGGCCTACAACAAAGCTTCCAACAACACCAGAAAAAGGCAAGACTTTCCACTGGAGAAGGCAGATTTTTTTGGTTTGTTTGTTATTTAAAAATCCTCTCTTATCCATTTACATGCGATAGTGTAAGTAAATAACATGCCCAGTAGCTGACAGTTCACAGAATTACTGTGTTATCACCAAATAATTTTTCCTATCCCATGTTTTGTAAACTAGGTGATCTAAAGGTGTTCAGAGTTTAAAGATGTTTAAGGTATTTAAGAGTAGAAGCTGGCTTTTCAAACTTGAATAATTAACACATTATTAAATCAATAACCTCCTCGATGATCTTCTTTTCTAAAAGAAGAAACCCTATGCTGCTTTGTATAAATTTACAAAAAGAAAAGCATCTTGCTTTCCTACTACAGCGAAATATCACTCACAAGCTTTTCAAGCCCATGTTGTCTATGTTGCAGTAAATGTGAAAACTGTCTCCCTGATTCTGCACCATGCTTTACAAAAGA
This sequence comes from Chamaea fasciata, assembly GCF_029207755.1. Taxonomy (NCBI): domain Eukaryota; kingdom Metazoa; phylum Chordata; class Aves; order Passeriformes; family Sylviidae; genus Chamaea; species Chamaea fasciata. The sequence continues at coordinate 20,514,732 of NW_027094088.1, read as the reverse complement.
ACCACACCGTTTGCAGATCAAAGGGAGACGATTTATGCTTTCATCCCAGCTGACGGACGATTAAATTAAAACAGATCAGCAGTACAGTGCATGGGCAGGTGGCTTTAGCTGCCACTGTCGGCCTCAGAGCGATTAAATTGCGGTGGAGATGGAGGGCCTTCCGCTCTCATTCCCGCACTTACAGATCAAACGGTGACAAATGAGATGTTACTGCTCTTGTAAAGCAAGGCTACAATCTGTCAAAATCCAACATAATTTGTGACCTTACGTGACATCCTCTTTCTCTTTTTTTTGACATTTGAATACAGTGATTGTACTGGAGTCAAGTCCATTTAAGTGAATATAGTCAATTCTATCCAAAGGAATACAGCCTGTTAGCTCCAACATGGTAGCTGAATATATATCTGGTTAGTACTCCAGCGACCCTTTGTGTTAAGTGCATACCATTAACAATGAATTCTGATTTTTCCAAGTTATATAATTTGATATCTTGACAGCTCAGACACTTGAAGCACCACTATTTGTTTTAAATGGCTTTATTTTATTGTTTAAATGTCAGTATCAAAATAAAGTAATGCATACAGTCTTGTCAGATCTAGTGCGGTGGGAAGTGTTACTGTGAGGGGAAAAAAAGGTCTTGAGAGAGTTTGTTCTAAAAATGGTCCAAAAAGTCAATTTTGTCTTTTGTTGCATCCCTGAATGACTTGCAGAATTTTATTTACACTGGGTCTTTTGTTTTATAGGTGAGCTTATCCAGGCTCACTGATGAAGGAAGCACAAAGGGACTGCAGCACCTTATTTTAGAGAAACCATCATGCTAATAAATAAAACCTTCAAGGAAACAAAAATAAAAAAAAGTAATTGCACGTGTATTAATTTTTAAGCATTTGGAAAAATTACCATAAATTGGCATAGTATCGCCTGAAAGATCAAAAGTGTGAACTCTACTCAAAACTGCAAATTCATACAGTTAATTCACAGTTAGTGAAAATCTGATTTGGGGAATACTTGCAAGCATTGACTAAATCTCTCTGTTCTTGCTTTTCTTTTAAGGAATAAATCCAGTTTACAACACAGCAATGCTGTTAGAATTTGACCATCCATATCTTAGTTCCAGTAATTTTAGGGTTAACAAGTTCTTCTTCACCACAGCCAAGAATTTACAGCATTTATCGTTCTCTTAACGTTTTAAGGTGGGCAGTTTAGCTATCTACCACAAAGCAGTCAAAGATCTGATCTAGGGGCTCTTTATATTTTCTGTTGACCATTGATCTTTGGGCAGGATAACTATATCCTCCAGGGAATTAAGTTAGAAACAGCTTTATTTACAAAGAATAAAGATGCATACAAAATCTCTCAAGTGAAAATCTTAGGGGAAAAACAGATACGGTACACTGGAAAGTATTTATACTTAAAGACTCCACAGCACACACTATTTTATTGGCCTCAGTCAAAATTTAAACCTCAACTTCTTTCACCTCATTTGCATGCATTCCCTGTTTAGTGCATAGTTCTTAAACTGGAAACAGCAATACATTTGCTAATACACACAGCCAGCAGCTAAGGTGAATGCCACCAAGCTCCTGTAGATAATCTGCCATGTGCAGAAAAACCCAGCTGGTGGCTGGCGCCATATTTGGCAAATTATATACACTAATCCTTCCTTATCGTGATGACCCCCGTAGCCTGTCTAGGCTTCAAGGCCTGTCAACACCCCATTGTTGCTGATTTATAAAAAGGAAGACTGGGCCCATGTGGCACACTCTATCCTTCTAACCTTGCCTATTAAAGGCAGGGTCTCTGCGGCGTCTGACACGGGCAGGGGGGGCGGGTACGTACATATTTACATGGGCACCAAACGGCACTTCGCCCTAAACAGAGCCCTGAGAGCACTGCAGGGCCCCGGGTCAGCAGCTCTGTTGTGGCAGCAGTGCACCTGAGGTGTCTGCAGTAGCTTATCCCAACAGCTGTGCTGGGAATTGCACACCTCACTGAGGATGCACTGGCTTTACCATGCCAGGAGGGAGAGGCTGTGCAGAAAACCCCTCTGAAACAGTGGGCTCACAGATAGGGCCATAACCCAAGAAAGCCAGAGCAGAAACACCTTACATCATCATTTTTCTTGCTATTAACTACCACGGGGAACTACTTGCTCCAAATTCCTTCTTTGGACTAATCCATTACCCAGAGGAGCGAGGTAGCAGCTGAGCTGAAGAGCTGAGGAGATGTTTCCCAGGCTTCACCAAGGTGGGGGGCACAGGACACCCACCAATACCAGTTACTGCAGCAACTTCTTTGCACTGGAATCTGCGCTTTATTTCAAACTGCAAGATCAGTGGTGGAGGGATTTTCACACAGTGCCAAATCCCATCCACGGGGCTTGAAGGAAAGAGCAACAAATGTTTCTGTCCTGTTAGTACATATGACTATTAGAACATGATCTGTTGATTTGCAGCAAGATACCCTACTGTATTGACAACCACGGCATGTGATTGCCAACTGGCCCATGTTTAGAGGTGATTACTGCCTTTTTATGCGCTCTACTCAGCTCCAGTTTTTGTAAAGGCTGTTCTAGTTTTACAGGCTGTCACAAACCACAGAACTGATCTCATTCCACTCTTCTTCTTCCCCTCATCTCTTTGCTTCTGATGTAGATTCTGTACTAGTCACAGGGGATGCAGAGTAGGCTTTCACCTTTGACTGTAAGCATGATAGGAGGGGAGAGAAAGGTGGCAGAAACATTATTAACTTTTAAAATATTTCCTGTTCCTCCAAGATGAGAATAAATTGTCCCCATATGACTATGTGGTATAAAGATAAACTGTTCTCCACCCTTCAGGAATCCTCTACCACCTCAGGGTTTTCTTCTACCTCCCTAAATAAAATCCTGCATTGCTTCCCATGAATAACATTTTTTAATAATTTAGAATATGTTCAGTTTGTTGGGGTTGTTTTTTTTCCCCTCGCTGCTTATTATGTTTTTCAGTGGCTCCTTCAGATTCTGCACCCAACCTGTATCTATTGTTTCATTAATGAGGCCAGCTAAGAGTCATATATTTCTATTTAGCTTCCTGGGCAACAAAATGGAAGCACGTGTGTGGGTAATGCTAACACAACCAAAGGCCTCCTAGGAATAGAGCGAGAACACAGTGCCTTTGATTTATAAATAGATATCACTATTTATAATGCATAAACAAAATGTTTCATGATTTGTAACACTAAGCCCAGGCAGTTACATTGTTTTAAAAAAAATCCAAATGCCTACTGTCTACAGAAATAGAAACACTTATTTACGCAAGCATCATGAGGGCACGGGGGCTGATACTATATGAACTCCTGCCAATTAAATGAGGTACTTGCTAATTGCTGTCCCGTATCTTCAAGGACCAAAGGAGCAGAACAGTGCCATGTGAGGCAACATGGTATCACGTAGCAGAGCTGAACCCGATCCAGGTTAGATTTAACTTTCAGAAATGATCACATACTGTATTACTCATGTTCAGCAACAACATTTTGATTGCAGGAATGCTAAGCTCCTGGTCTTAACCTCAGCCAGCACTTGTTGCTACTGAAAGATAAATGTTATCTCTGCATTTAAGTAACCCTCATATATGGCCAAAATTAGACTGTAAGAAGTCCAGTGGTCTGGGAGTGAAATTGTTTTTAGCAGCGGTCTACAAACTCACTGCTTGGGAAAACCATCTGCGTCCAAGGGAACACTGCCCATCCTGTGCAGTCTAAGGATGCTTTCCATGAGCAGTGGCACCATCAGCACTTTATGCAGCACTGCAGGAATACTTCAGGAGAGGATAAGTCAGTTCCTTAACTTCTACTGGGCATCATGAAGCCTTACAATCAAAAATTATGTGGATGAGTGAAAGGAGGAAATTGAATTCATGGAGATAACATCCAATTAGAATATAAGGGTTTTGCTCTTTTTTTGAAAGCCATCAGTGTTATTTCAGTGTTGAGTTCTATAACTAATATTTTCTACTTCTCCTGAAACATCTGTGTTTGTCACTTATTCTGGGAAGTGTACTTCTAGCTTACTGCTCATTCCTTCAGGCTGTGGAATGAACAGAGAAACATCTATTTAACTTCCATTAGTGTTTATACATTCCTGGGTAGCCTATGCTTATAGACATTAAACTCAATAAAAGGAAAAACAAAAAGCCAAAGACAGCCCTGAGTGAAAGTGCCACTATTCGTATTTGAACAAAATTGCATAGCAATTTAAATTAATCAAAAGAAAAATGTGGGAAAATTTCTCTCATTTACCAGGTGTAGTAACAGAAGTCTCAAGATTTTAGCAAGCGTTCAATAGATTATGGATCAGGCCTAATTTATAACTAAATTTCCATAGTAAATCAATACTGCTGGTTAATGACGTTGATAGTTTGCTATTGTGATTTTAATACTAAAATTTGTATTGTTAAAACATGGTGCAAAAATTAACATACATTTTGTATTGCATCACAAAATAAATCAAGCATACAGCTGCTGTTGTACATGAGACAATAGCCACTAACATTTGATGGACAAGTCAAATGACTTGGTATTAGAACAATAATTGAAAAAACAGATGACCTACTGCTGTTTTCATGCTATTTAGGCCATCATATAACATTGTAGTATAGTAAAACTGAGTTTATTTCTAAAGTGAGACTAAAAGACCACTGAAATCGAGTCACAGGGTTTTCTTTATCAGAGTACATCGACAATAGAATATGTGAAGTACTCATGCTTACAAGAAACTTAAAATTTTTAGACACACTCACAGAGACTTATTTCTGCAAAACAGTCTTCTAAGCACAAGACCCTCAATCATGTTGCTTATTTGCCACCTATATTTGGTTTTTAATTCCTCTTTCATTGCTTGCACATAACTATTAATACGCAAACAAATATTTACCTGGAAATACTTCTTTTGAACACTCCTCTTTTACCAAAGACTATCCCTTTGAGAGCAAGCTGGCTTCTATTTAAGACTTATTTCTTGAATTTTGCAATTTAAAACTAACTTCTCTCTTCTAACAAGGTAATCCTGAGCAGGACTTTCAAGCACTGCAGAGCTGATAAACCTTACGCAACCACACACATAAAACTCACAGAACAGCACTACAGGATTCAGTGTGTAATGGCATAGTTTTACAAAAAATCTTTCCAAACAGGATGGTTTCCATTTCGTTAGGACAATCCCATCAGAAATTTCAGTCTCACCATCTTTTCATTTTTTATTTTCTTCTTCTTAATATCGTTCCTATTGGGTCTTACTGGGTTTTTTAAACTACTGGTTAAGACTGTGCTTTCACAAAATTTTGAACTCCTGAAAAAAATACACCTCTCCGGACAACTGAAGAGAAATGTTTAGGAAATACTCATTCAATTAGTTGCATGGAAACATTCTAAACAAGTTCACAGCCTGTACTCCTACAAATCAGAACTGCTTAACCCACAGCTTTTTTTGCTCATTTTTTTAATTGGCTGTCACTGCTTTTGTTCATTCCTGATCCTCTGTGTAAGGACAATGAGCCCACTTCCCCTTCCTATCTGGCCAACTTCAACAGAAGTTGTTTTGTGAGCACTTGCACACAAAGGATGCCAGACTGAGTCTTTTCTGTACTGCAGTGAATACCTTGCTGCTACTATGTGCAAAAGTTTCCATGTCGTCCTTCACATATTTTACCAAACATACGCTTGCAAAGAGCTGAACCCGCCCCACACCATCAGTTATGACTCAATCTGCAACTTTGTCCGGCAAACTCAGGAGAAGATGGAAATTAATTTCACTGAGATTGACTTGCCTTTTCCCAAGCCTGGATGTGACAAAGCCATCTGCAACCTACTTTATCACACACCAGACAATGGGTAGGACACCACAGTTCAGCAATAAACATTTCACACTAATAGCATGAAAGTGACTAACTGGTTATTGCCCTGTTCTCCTTTAGACAAAGAACTCCCTCTTTCTCTTCTTCAACACAGACAAAATCTTTTCTTTGTGCCCAACACAGGAAAAAGAGGGATGAGAGGATTTTACGCCCTGTCCACACTCTACCCCCTTCACAAAACCAATGGTTTATTTAGGGCCCAAGCCTGCTACAGTCCATAATCTTCATTACTGTCTTCAACATGTCCCCACTGACACCCAGCTCATGGGTCTTAGCCTTCTGTGTGCTTCAGAACTGATGGACAGAGATAGTATAAAACCAAGATTCAAATTACTTTTCTTCAGATATGCTGAACATGGACACTTTCTGTACTTCAGTAACATCAGAGCAGACCATGGGCATTCTGAAAAACTGTTTTGGCATAGATGTCCTTGGGAAAAGAGAAAAGGGAAGGAAGAATACTTTAAAGAGAAGAGTTCAGGCTCATGCACTAGTATTTGTAAAAGGAAGAATAAGGGAAAATTGTAGCTGAATTGAGATAGATTACTTATAGACTGTGTGCCAACCAGTGTGCACCAAGATGACACTTTTTTCAAAAAAGCACTTGGACAACTCTCCTGCACAGTTCCTGGCTCATTTGGAGATCCTGTCCCAACATGACCCCAGAAGGTTCTCAGTGTCTGGCCAACACTGAGAACAAGAAAGACAGAAGCATTAACTTAAGACTGTATTCAACAAAGACCTTTGTGGCCTGTAATTCACGGGCTCATGATGATGCATTGGTTCAAACAACCTGAAGCAGAACAGCCTTAAAGTTGTTAGAGAAACTGATGATTATCAGCCATTGTGACTAAAATTGGTATTTCAGAGGAAACCAGGGTATTAATTCTATACATATTGTACTGATTTAAAGTAAATGCAAGTGAACACTTGGCAGAAATAAAGGAAAAGAATCATCCGTTGATAGAAAAAACACTAGCTTGTCTTGTAAGAAGAAAAGGAAAAGAGGAAAGAGAAAAGATACCCTGTAATGCAAGTTCAGGCTATTCTTTTCCCAAAATGTATGCATAACTACAAATGTTAACACCTCCTATTTTTGAAGCGACAGCAAATCCCAAAGTTATTTTACAAATCAAGAATATACTGAATAAAGAGAATAAGCATGGGGAGAAATCCAGGAGAGAGCTCATAGTGATGATGTGCAGTAGTACAGGATGGGAAGTAACTTGAATGCTTTACATCATCTGAATTAAAATTCCAGGTAAGAGTCCTTTCTAGAATAAGAAAAAACTTCAGATTGCACTGCCATACTACACCAAAACAATGGGAGGCCGTTAGAGATGAGAATGGGAAGGTTTTAATTGTTACAACTTCCTATTTAGACAGAAAAAAAACCAACCCAAAAAAAAACCCCCAAAAAACCAAAAAACCCCCAAACAAACAAACAAACCCCAAAACCAACCAAAAACAAACAAACAAACAAAAAACAGAAAAAAGAAAATATCATCTCCACATTTATTCTATAAGAAGCCTATCTGTTGAGATTTGAAGAGTGCAGCTTCAGATACACAGAAATATTCAGGAATATGGAAATGGACAACTTTTAAATTACTTCATCAAAGTTCTTCAAATCTTCATTTGAAGAAGGCAAAGCAATCAGTATTAAGCAAATAAAGTTCACCTGCACCTACCTAAAGCATTTTATTAAACAAAAACCTGTGTTTAATAAATGGTTGATGCCTGGGGCTTTCATCTGCAGAGACCTGGGTTCAAAGCCTTGCTTAGGCCACAGCGAAGCCCATTTACAGATTTCACAAGCCAAATTTGATAGCTGTTTCCCTGAAATACTGACTGTACCTTTCCTTTTGTTTGCAAAATATATAACTTCAGCACTATGACCCATCTTACCCACACGTATTTTAATCAAACAACCACCTCACATTGGCATAATTGGCCACCCCTTTTCACAGGGGGCCCAGGACAGAATCCGCAGGCTGTAAGGCATGCCTAATGTACACCTGCAATAGAAACTGGATGAACTGTGCAACTGGAGCCTTGCCTGCCATCTTCATCAATCTACCTGCTAATATGATTGTCATCATGTGCCTGCAGATCTTTGAAGGGGGTATTAATGTAAGGATTATTTATATATAAAGGTGGTGATTTAACACCCAAAATCCACATTCAAAATATCCTAATAACTCAGTTTATCCAGAAAATAATGAGTAACAACTTCTGGAAAATAAATCTTATGATTCCTTTCTATGATTGTCTTCTTATTGTTTCTCCAATGAAAAAACTGCTTCTGCTTTAGGAAAGGAAAAAATCATTTCTCTTTCCTAGAAACATCTTTTTTCCCCAAAATTTTCTCATTATCACCTTTTCTAGAGCAGAGATTAATCCTCATTTTATCCCTTAGAGAAAAACAGAGAATCACAAAGAAGAACTGCAATATTAATCCATGAATGGCTGCAAAGCCGGTTGATTTGCTATAACTACACACTGCAAAAATACTACTGTTGTGTTTTTCTCCTGTTTTGTCTGAGTTCTGGCACTCTGATGTTCAACTCTGTTTCTTAAAATACCAGACTTAACTCAGTTTTTACACTTCTATTCTGCTCCATCTAGTGGATTATTGATTTCTGCAATGAATGCTGCAACAATAGTATTCTAATATACCATGCTGGGCTAGCTATTAGGACAAGGGACCATGTTCAAATGATTTTTTTTTGGCTTTAGATGAAAGAAATTAAGTCACATTCCTGGATACCTGGATAAGACTATAGGATTCTGGCAGCGTGTACAAGCAACATAAATGGGAAAATAGTGTCATTTAATTATATCACTGAAATGAGACTAAGTAAGGGACAGGCCTTGATTATAAGGGACAGGTGGCAAAATTTCTCCTGGTGCTTGCACAATTTACTAGGTCAGTCCTGGGGAAAAAGAATATTCCATGCTTGTGTTGTTTTGCTAAAACATCAATATCCTCCAGGCTTCATAGCCTAGATTTCAGAGTCTTCTTCCTGCACTTGGTGATAGGCAAAATGAAGTTACACACTTGATAAGTTGCTTTGTTTGCAAGATAGGAATAGTTTTATTCAACCAATGTCCATCCAGTACACTTAAAATTGTGGTGGGCTTTTTTCACTGCAGTGCTCTTTGTAATACTCTCTTTAAAGACTGCTGAGCAGGTCTTCTGCTAACTTTTCAGAGGGATGTTTAAGGTAATTAGAGTTTGATTGATGAGAAGGAAAAAAAAGGTAATTAGTCCACCCTTATGTGCAGTTCATTTCAAATCAATGCAGCTTTTAATAGTAAGAATATTTGTTTTCTTTTCAAAAGCAAATATAAAAATACTCAGCCAACAAAAACTCCTGCATAGATGAATCAACAGTGTTTGTTCATACATAGAATCACTGGAACCAGTAATTCAAAGATAATGCTATTTACATGTCTGGTAGGGGAGGTGTAGGATGTATGCTCTATGAGGCAATTTACAGCAGCAGAAGAAAATATTAATTTAGTCTCCCAAATCACAAAAAGTTACTACGTTATGCTTGGTTTCAATCAGGAATCTAGCTGGCAAAGCAATAAAAAAGGGTCTATAACCACAAAATCCAACAGTTAATTGAAATATTAAGCCCAAGGTTTTCCAAATAATTGGGGTTTCTTTCTAATACCTACTGTTTCTAGTTTTCTTTTCTTTCTTCTCTCTAACAAGACAGGCAGCTCCAGTAGTCAGTTAAAACTGGATGAGATAAGACTAACTCCAGATTGATTTGCTTTTCAGGACTTTATTGTAATAGTATGCAGTCATACAGCACTTTCTATCAAAGGATCTTGAAGTGTTCCATAAATATTAATTCAATAAGCCTCACAAGATGCAGGTGAACTCCATATTATTGTATCTATTATATTTTTTGCTGGAGGCACACTAAGTAGAAGCGTCTTGTTCTGGAATAGAAATTAAGTCTTGATTCCAATCGTCTGATTTAATCACTAGAATTACTCACTCCATGAAAACCCATCTGCCCCCAGATCAACAGCAACTTTGTCACTGACTTCTGTAGAGCCATGACTTCACGAAGAGACAAAATTCTCCCTTAGTCATCTGCAACTAAACACTACTTTTTACATCCTGCATTAGTTATTACATCTTCACAAAGTTTCCTCTTAGAAACAGATGACAGACTTCAACAGAGAAGCGTAAATATTTTGAAGATTTTACGTATGCACACAAGTGACCTGATACATTATAATAGCTCAGGCAATATGACAATATACTCTTTTGCTCTGTGGTGCTGTAATTCATGAGAGTCAGAGTTCTGACTTTGCAAATAGAATTGCAGACTTAATTTTCAGAAGTGACTTCCATTTTTACATTCACAATTTTGCAATCACCGTAGTTGTGAGAACAGTGATATGCATTAAGGTAATTGATTGTGCTTTGAAATCAAGTAATCAAATGAGCATCAATTAGGGCTGCAAATGTTTGAAGCCACAGAACTACAAAGCAAAATTATTTTTCCTTGTGAGCTTCCAGCAAAATACACTAAGCAAAACTCTGTCTTCTTTCTGGATCAGCCTCACACCAAATATTTAGTGAATATATTTAAGATCCATTTTGGATGGTAAATTAATTTAGTAACTCGAGGAGTCTACGTGCCGACTTTTTCAATATCTCATTTTATACTTAACCGACTCCCACAAAAAGGTATGTACAGTGCCTAGCTTCTTCCATCTGACCCACCAAATGGAGCTGGAACCTGAAGAGAGATCCAGGTTTCCTGTACAAAGCATGGAGGAAGCATATTCTGCTCTCAGGGCAGAATATAAATGAGCCAATGCACACATACTGCTGCCACTTACACCTAGTTTATGTGTACAATTTATGACTAACTTTCAGACCTGTGCTTCCACCAGGTTTCCTGGAAATGCCTTGCTCCTTTCAGGCTCTCTTGGCCTCCTATTCCATTTCAGCAGGAAGGTAGGTCAACGTGCCTTTTCTCCAGCAAACTTGGATTTCTTCTCTTAAAAAATATAATCTGAGTTCCTCCCGGTTTAGAGCCCTTACACAGATTTAACACTCTCCTCTGCATAAGGAATAAAAAGGTATTCCAGTTCCTGGGAAAAAGCTCCCTCTAACTGTTATAGTGAGGGTGTGGAAAAACTAAAGCAATCACCCTGGCAGCAGAAACATCACCTCTCCCTTTCCACAAGCTGGCTGTTGCTGAGGCACTGCAGCGGGATCACCGGGATGGCACCGGAGAAAGCGACTGCGGACTCTGTGTGTGGTGTCCGTGTGCCGAGGTGTGACGGGGTGCTTGGAGAATGCCTGCCACATCAGGCTCTCAGGGGACTCACAGGAACATCCTTGCTTCCAGGGATAAACAGAAGATACCTTGTGAGCTGTTCAGACCTGTCAAAACAGACACTCCTGCATTTGCACAGAAGTATGATGCTGTAGATGGCTACAGAAATTTTAAGGGCACTCTAGAAACTACGGCAGCACCTGGGAAATTCCATTATTAAAAGATATCCCAGGACCACCACTTTGGATTAAAGCAGATAAATTCCAGCAATCTTTTCACTTCAGGTAACTGGAGTATATTGGTGGAATCATTTTTGCTTGGATTGTCATTATATATGCAAAACTCCCTGAACCTCAGGTAATCATTTAACATCCCAGAAAAATATTAAAACAAAACAAAAACCCCCAAACTGACTATTTTTGAGATCCAAGAAAAAGCAAAACAACTTTTCAAGATTGTTTGAGTACTCAACCTGAATCTGCAAATACCTACTACTGCAGATAAGGTTTGGCGCTTTACTGATTCCAGTGAAACTACCAGGAAAATCCCATCCCATAATAAGTGTTGGCAGCACCGCATCCTGAAATTGTAAACTCCCAAGGCACAAATCTGTCTATAAAACTCTTGGACATCTAAAATTCTATAAAAAGAATAATGCATTCAGCTTTATGTAATTTTCAGCTAAAAATCAGTCAATCCCTCTTTCTCTGCCCTCCCTCCTCCACACAGTTACCACAGAAATTTTGTTCTGTTAGGGTAATATATATTTTTAATGCAAAATTTCAACAGCAACCATTTTTTATGGTCTACTAATAAACCCTTGAAAACAGGGATTTATAATGGAAACAGTGACGGACCCTTAACTACAGTGTATGAAACCATAATAAAAAGAATTAATGTAGTCAATTTGTACTACTGTTCTCAGAACAAAAAAAACCTCTATTTCAACTGCAATCCTTTCAACAGCTGATTGGCAAGCCTGTCCATTTCTAGTCTGCAGTGTTGTCAGTTGTCTTCAACATGATAATGAGCCTGTCACCATATTCAAATAGCCCTGTGACAGCATGTTTTGTGAGCATGACGTCCACTGCAAAGGGTCTGTCAAAAAGCACCTTTCAGAAAATGAAAAGAGAATGCTTTTCTGATGATAAATCTAATTTCTTCATAGCTAAAAGAGTGAGATTTTTCATCTGATTTTGTCTGTGTTGTGTTACATTTGTGCCTTCAGATAATCCTGCATTCTGACGCATAAAATTTTAAACTTATCTGTAAAGACAAAGTGAGAAATAATAATCTTTTTTGAGTTCATTTGAGGCTTTACATAAAACTGCTGGCTTTCCATCAAATTAAAACTGGAGGGGGGAGGGAATGGCATGGAAGGGTAGCTTGCAACCAAAAGCAAACAAGGCTCCCAGTAAAGATCTCGAAGTCCACACACACCAGGGTCTCCACTCTCCCCAAACAGCCTATTAAAAACCTCCGTTGCTCTGTGTGGTCCTAGTTAAGTATGACCAGGTTGCATGAAATCCCCTGGCTTTGGGACCAAGGCGGAAGAATGTAGACACAGGCAGAGCTTCCAAGCACTGCTGCAATTCCAGGAGCGCTGTTCCACATACTGTGTATTCCACCTTCAGCTGCCACTTGTGCTACTTGTCAGCTGGGGAAATTTTCACTGAGAGAAAAATCTGAATATTTTGGCAACACAGATTCCTCTCCATGTGCCTAAGCATCTTCTATTAATATCAATGGGAAATATACAGGTACACTGAAATACAGCACTTTATTTTCCCTGTTGACGAAAGCTGCCCTTAATTTCACTTCACCTTTCAGGACTCTTTCCACCAGTAACTGATTGAGGAGTTCATATGTAAAGGGAAGGGTTAAAAAGAGAAATGTAAAACCCCAAATGAACAAGCAATAAACCTTTCTCTCTTCCAGTCACTGGGTGAGAAAGGGGTGGACACAGCTGGACTTTGAAGTCCCAGGCTGAATGACGCATTAACCTCAGAGCAGAAGTTCCACTGTGCCTCTAACACGACATGTGATTTTTACTAAGCAACTCTTGTTCTCTTTCTCTGAGATTTAATATTCTAAAATGGAGGTATTACTGTCTACGCATCACAGGTGTTCTCAAAAATGTAAAAGAAATATTCTCTGAAAAAATGTTGGCAAGCTCATGACACACTCGCTGCAGAAAAATCATGTCGCACATGCCCAAGGTGTTTCAAATGTATTAAACAAGAGTTTGTTTCCTTAAATACAGGTGAAAAGCAGCAAACTTGTAAAGTTAGGTTACTAAACATGGACTTCCCCTGCTAACTACTGAACAGTATGAAAATTAAGTATTTTACTATTATTACTACCCCATGTTTTTCAGGCCACTAAGAACAGAAGGTTGACAATCATGTAAGACAACAGTCTAAAGGCTGTAGCTGCAAGAATCTAGTGGGTATTGTATGAAGTTAGGGGCAGACCGATACTACAGGTGTGAAGGCACAATTTATCTTTACCCCTTAGCCATCTTCAACATTTGTCTTTGAAAGGACTTCTCTGCTTTTGTCTCCCAACCGATGTTTTTTTCCTTCTGCTTACACAGATGAATAAATACTGATATTTATTCTGTCTATAATTCATGATAAAAATTATGAGTGAATAAGGAATTTGCTTAACTCAGGTCTACCAAGCTGAAATAAGACAGTTTTATTGAAAGTCATTTTTTTTTTTTTTGTTAATAGAAGGAGACCTTAATTTGGAGACCTGTATTTTAAATTTGGAATATACAGCATGGTATGTCATCCTTGATCACGTACTTCAATACACCTGTAACTGAATAAAATGCAAAGATAGTTTTATTACAAATATTTTTAAGTGAAGGCACTAAACAACTACGCACTATGCGGCTTTAGACATCACAAATGGACAATCAACATTAAACATGACTGATTTTTAAATTCTTCATTGCTCAGCTGGAGGGAAGTATTACAAGGCCAAAAAGCAGAGCTATGGACAGCTGGCTTTGTGTAGTACCAGTTCTCTGCCTCAATTTTCAAGCCATTCATTTCTTTGGTGGGGGGTGGGGGGAGAAGGGAGGGGAAAAAAGCCAAAAAAAAAAAAAAAAATCTAAACTAGGCCATACAAATGTACAAAGAAAGCTTGGGTCTCTAGGACTTTCATTGTCTCAGGGAGTCGTCACCACCCTGAACCCTCATTAAGGCTGAAGAGATGCAGGAGCGGCATTAAAATGAATGCAAACCATTTGCCGCAATCTTCTGCTCACACCATCTCCAAATGAAGGCAGGCATTGCATAATCCAGGCAGCTCGAGCTCCTGACAGGTGGATGATTTATGCTCATAGTCGGAAGAATCGGAGAGCCTGCAGAGGACACAGCGTGAGCAAGGTGGTGGCGAGACAGATGCTCTCAGTGGGCTTGCAGAGGCTGGCAGGCTCCAGCTAGCTCAGGTGCAACTTGAACACTTTAGTACTGAACTCATATTGCCTAGATTCCAGCACAGCAAGATACCATTTACAATATTATGTACAGTAGATATACTATCAAACCTATCTGTGTGCGATTTATCTATGTGTATGTACACACACACACAAAATACATACATTTTTTTCTATTTGCAGTTCAGCTTACTGTGTTCATGTACACTTTGCACGTGCATATTCTCCATCGAAGAAGAAAGGGCAGATTAGGACAAATTCTGCATTGTTACAGCCACATAGCATAAGTGAAACCACCGGAGCTGAACAGATGTAAGTGGGGGAAGAATTTGGCTCTAGCTTTCAGAGAACAGGGACTGATCTGGGATACTGAAAATCCTTTCAGTTTTAAGAGTGTTTGAAAGCTAGAAAAGAAAATGACCAGAGGAAAAATCAAAACACCCACAGGTCCAAACACAGTGGGATATTCTCATCACTTACGATACCTATCTGTAAAGCACGGAAAATGCCATTATTACGTTGTTCTGCAAAAAAAGCACAATATTAGCAAAATATAATGTAAATGACCTCGTGTCATCTACTTCAAACTTTCAATGACATTATTTCTACCGCCTTATTCAGAGGTATTTAAAAATCCCGCCTAAAACCGCAACATCATTTCCATCCACGTAATTCAGCTTCCTTTTCAAAAAGGAAGTAAAATGGGGGTTTGAGTTTTCACTTCTGTAAGCAAGAAACTGGTCTATTAAAATAATAAATAAATGAAAATACACACTTGCAAACAAGATCTTACACACGTTTATGCCTCACCTCTATATGTTCTTTTCTTCTTTAATAGAAAAGGCGAAGCCAGGTCTAAATTACCCTACCTTAAGCATATCAACAAAATAAACAATTCACCTGTCTCATATCAGACCCTCCACATTTTCCAGTGAAATCCACCACTTAATTAAGTAGGCAATTTTCAGGGGCAACCGAGGAGTTAAAGCATTCAAATGTGCACACTGCAGGTTATCTGGGTTGAATCTGGGACTTTGCTGACTCTCAGCTCCTTTCCACTTTAACAGATGGGGTCAGAGGTGAAACTGCAGACGAGAATTAAAGACACATACATCCCTTTAATCAGATAACACATTCAAAGACTTGCAAATTCCCAAGAAGCCACTTTACAGGCACGTGTCATGGGCTATTCCATAAAGGGGGAGGGAATGGTGAAGAGGAGGGAAAGAGGACTTATTTCAGCTAATCAGCATTTAAAAAGTCAGGAAATTAGAGAAAATAAATGGGAACAAAAAGAGACGGATTGCTAACATTCCAAATGTTTCTCATTGCACACATCTCCCTAGAGAGGAACACCAATGTTGGAAGACTTAATAGTCTGCATTCAAATGTGGTTTTTTCTAACTTCATTAATCAGCAGTGTTTAAGAATACTTCCATAACAAGTATTTTAATTGGAGATGAGCTGAAGCAACTTGCCAAGATGGGTATCTCCAGCAATACCGGGATGCCCAGAAGGAAATACAGTCATGCAGCCTGACTAGTCCTCCCGAAACAGTGAGTCAGCTAACAAGAACCTCAAGAAATTAATGACTCTCTCTCCCACCCAGCCAGAAAAAAACCTGCCTGGAGGATATGTGCTCACAGCAACTATTTTCTTATCAGCATTCTTCTGATACAATTGTGGTTTGCAAGAGGAAAATGAATAGAAAGTCATGAAAATGAGAGAAGACAAAAAGAGAAAAGAGAAGGATTTTATGTCATCTTGGCTACTCTGTGGCTTTGTTCTCCAATTACTGCATCCCTCTGCATCTCATGCAGGATCAAGCAATGGCTATGTGGCACACTCCAGCAGATGGAAGACCAGCAAAGACTATGGCTGTGAACACCAGACTCAAGAGGTGTTCCAACTTCTTTTTGTCTGAAATACAGTCAGAGACTTGTACTTTGGGTCATGTTCTTGAGGGCTGTCAAGAAGGAAGAGCCTATTTAGTCCCTTATTATCTCAGTCCAATTCCCCAACTCAACAGAAACTTTCTAATATATCTTTGAGCAAGAATACATTTAAACTGGTGTTATAAAACAGATTGCTACTTTTTAAGGGAAACGTTCATTTTCCTTTATTTTTATATTTGGCAGTCTATTCTGTCTTCAAATTGGAAACTTAAGAACTTTCATTAGAAGTTTGACAGGGGAAACCAGCAAGTGGCTTGTGACCTGAAAAATTAGTTCAGAGGAAGACCTCTCTTAACATTTCAGTAGTAACAGGCAGGTACCCTCAGTCTGGATCCAAAGTGTATTTATGCCATCTCCTAAGTCATCTTACTACAACTGACACCACTTCCTATCCAGAAATGCAGTAGTTCTGGTAACTTAAAACAAGATACTCTTCCCAAATGCTATCCACTGAAATGTGAGATTGACCATGCAATGAAATCTCAGGTGCCCATTTCTAAAGATTGGATTGAACTACAGAAAATATGAAAATGAGAGAGAGCATAGGAACTGCAGACGTTGGAGGCCATTGTAAACACTATTTAGCAGACTGCCATGAAAAACAACATGTGGCTGTACAAGCGTAGAAAAAATGATAGAAGACTGATCTGTTGATTGATTCAGATCAGAACAGAGGACATGGCTCATCTTCAGCCAGCCACCCACAGGACTGAAAGGAGTATTAGAAAGAGCATTGGTGAAGTAATTTTTACATTGCTAACTAAAAATGACAAGAACAGCACTGTATGGACTAATGCTTGGCTGAAGAGGGGAAGAAAAGGAGACAAAAGATGACGATGATGATCTTGTACTACTTGTTTTTTCCTAGGATCTCCATGTGCTCAGCATGCAGCAAGTTACCAACATTCTCTCTTGCTAGTCAAGCAGTTTTGCTGATAAACATTTACAGCACACCAACAATTCTGCCACTAAGGGCACAGACTGGAATTAAGCTGATTAAGGGACAGTATCACGCAGACTTTGTTTTAGAAAGTATTTAAATTTTTCTAAATTAAGTATTTTAATAATTAACTGTTTTAACATGGACTGAAATAAGACTCCATGAAAGCAAGTTGTATGGAATGCTGGTACCTGATGGTCCTGAGGCCTAAACCATATGCTTAAGAGAAAAACAGATACACATATTAACTTTGCTGGAACAATAAAAATCAAAAAGGAAAATATTGATATTATTCAGTAAGTGTATATATTTAACATACAAAGTGTTTGACTTTCTCCAGAATCATTCAGCTAATAAAAGGCTATTGAAGCTTAAAATAAAGCTATGTTTTTCATTTATAAAGATTAATAGCTATATTAAGCGACTACTGTGAGCACAACAGACTCCCCTCATAATTTCCCTTTTCTGTCATAAAAATACATGAAGAAAAGAAAATTAAAAAAGAAAACAAACAAACAAAAAAAGGTGATCAGATGAGATCTGTTCCTAGCATGACTAGCAAGCATGGCAAAATCTGACAAAGGGACAATTCATTGCAGATGATCACATTTATTTCAGAATTCAGGCTGCTGCCCTTCAACCACAAAAGCCACACTACAAACACCAAATGAAATAATATTCCAACTTCATATCCCAGTGACTCGGTGAGTAGAACTGGCAAAGGCTCACCCCTTGCAATAACTCCTCAGCTTCTAGAAGGGCAATGACTGGTCAAAGAGAAGACTGTAGCTTAGTTCCATTAATGTCTCAAAATCCACATTGATTCTAATTTTTTTTTGTAGGACAGCAGAGATTTAGAAGTGTGAAGTATTTGAGAGATAACACTATATGAGGTCAGAGATAACAACTGCAGGTGGAAATTTTCCTGTTTCTCAACACATTCATTGCTTTGACTGAGTGAAGAGGCCAAGAGAGTTCCTTAGCCTGCAAGCTTTTCAGTGCCAATCCATCCCAAGCAGCAGAAGTCTACCTGTGCATCTGCCACATGGGTTCTAATTACCAGCACCTGGATCATTTCAGCCCTTCGCCCCAAATAATCCTACCATACATTCTGTTGTTTCCACAAAGATTTTACACAGCAAGAGTCTTGGTGAGGAGATGTGAGTGCTGCCCAGGCAAGGGTTGAATAAAAGACAGAACAGTTGGCACTTTAGAGATAAGGATATGCTTTACCCTTAAATGCACCTCTACCAGAGATGCTACACCTATTCCACTCAAGCAAGGGATGTACAAGTATCTGCACAGCAGAAACAGAAGAAAGTGAAAAATACAAATTATAATAATGTTACTCTTTACAAAATGAGCCCTTTTAAATACAGGGCAGGACACAGGTATAAGAATTCAAGTTCTCTGCAGTAAGTGGCAGTGCCACATTGATGTATGTGTTTATGGGTGGCAAAGATCAAGAATGAAAGGCAGCTACTTGTCTGTGAGATCATGGGAAAAATCCTGCATTCGCCAGACTTGTCTCTACCTATCCTTATCACTAATATGGCTGTCATTATATTTCCAGTGCATAAGCAAATGTTCATAGGGACTAAATCCAGCGAACAGCTTTTGCAAAAAATGGAATATTTTCTAGAAAATTAGGAAAATACTGCTCCCTTATTTTAGGATCAAAAGAAGAAATATGACAAATAAGGACATGCAGTTAACCACCTCAGATTATGATGAGAAAATATTAGGACAAAGTGATTAATTTTTAATAGTAATTTAAGTAGACCCATGAAACTGCAGAACCTACTCCTTCCAATTCTGAGCAAGTAATATGTAAGGTATGTGCACTAAGAAAATTACAGTAAAATTTAATCCTCTTCAAAATCTTTCAAACTAATTTTCAGTAATAAAAGTACAAAGTAACTTTAGGTTGAAAGTATTCTTTGTTTGTCTGACCCTGCAAACAACCGTTGTCACTGGGATTTTCAGCAGCCACGACTGTGTGAGCAGACCCAACCTAACAGCTAATCTCAAGGAAGCTGCTGGTGAGTGAGCCAGCAAACAGCTGCTCTGACCTCAGATTTGCAAATGCTAACACAAAAACATCCCCACTTACAGATCTGTGTAAAGCCAAGAAATGTAAATAGTTCTTAAACTCAGACTTAGATACAATACTGCTTTCTCCACATCCACTTCATACCTCCTGTTTTATGGAAGGGGAGCATTTGTACAAGGGGACAATGGTAAAAAAAAAAATTATCTAGAAAGAGAAATTTTATTTAAAGACCAAGTCCAGTGAATTGCTGGGATATCTGTTTTATTCCCTGAAATACTCAAAGACAGAACACAAACCAGAGTGGCATAACACTGCAACACAAGCACCATGAAAACTTCTCAGGAGGCCAACACTTGGTAGGAGCTGTAGGTGTTTTTGTGTGACTTGGGAAGAATATCCACATCCCCAGTCTTTGCTTCTTCTGAGGTATTTTTCTAGTGGATGAATAGAAATGCTAGCTGCTTGAGCTGACTATAAACACTAACCTGAAGTTGAACAGTTTGTCCTTCTTCATCAGTTACAGAGAGTGGATAGTCATGAGCTTTGTTTTAGGGCAGACAAATTGGGCTGTCAGTTCTAATGTGTGAACTGGGCTATCAGGTCACATTTTGGTTAGGAGCAAAGAAGCCTACTTATGAACATCAACAACACTTAGAGATTCACTTCTATTGTTTCCAAGGAGATTTAACAGGTCCCAGTATATATTAATCCAAGCACACGTTGAATGAAAGAAAGAAAGGGAGTGCACATGGAGAAGGGGAAAGAAAAAGGGGAAAGGAAGAAATAAAAGTGAAGGAAGAGGAGAAATAAAAGGGAGGAAGAAAAGGGGGGAATGGGTAAATGGGGAAGGAAGGGAAGAAAGGGGGAAAGGAAGGACTAGAAGACAAAAGGAAACAGTTCAAAAAAAAAAAATCTGCACTAGAAACCAAACTCCTTCATAACACATTGAAACACAGAAGAGAGCTGAGACATCAACAGAAGACACACTATGTTATCTCTTGATGTTATAACACAGGAGGTTTGTTTAATATCCTACATTAATGGAGGAGCTCCTTAAGTGTAATATTACGATAGAGAGCATAAGAAATATCACAGAGGTCACTGCTGCTCTATTAACTGTCATCCTGTACAGAAATATTTTCTTTGAATACCATTAATGCTTTTTCCTTTCCTTTGTTCTGATTTCTGAAGGCAGCAGAAACTAAAACTTCATCCACAATAATTCCTGCTTTTGTCTTGGCAGACTAATGGTATTAGACTTGTAAGAGAAATTTACCTTGGCAATGTCTGATGCACAGGTCTTTTCAAAAGAGATGTTGTTAGAAGGAATCCTATTAAGCAGGCTTTTTCACTACCCTCAAAACACAGGTGATAACACAATTTTAGTCATAAAGAAGATTGCTTAGTTTTATTTATTATTTTGAGAGAGAATCCATTAATCTGCTCCTCTGCGTATCACGCATCTCTTTACATAAGACTGAACTCAAGCGGCCTGTTCTCCTTGCTGTATTGGATTCATTTTCATAGACTGTCAAAGCCAGAAAGGATCAATATGATAATTTAATCCGATCTGCTGCTTAACACAAGCCAAAGATGTTCATACGGTAATCTTTCCATAATAAACTCAGTAATTTATGCGTTAAAATACACACACCTCTTTTTAAAAATGAATTCTTGCATTTGAATTAATGAAATCCCTCAAAGTATGAAGCATAAATATTTTAGATACCCCCAATTTTAGCATGTTAAGAAAAAGTGTAACTCATGTAATAATCTTCTGGTTCATTACATGACCATCTAAAACGTTCAAGCATTTTTAAAACTGTCAGTAATTGCTTTTATTCAGATCACAGCTGAAGAAAACCACTTAAAAGTCCAGGATTTCTTTAAAAGGCAAATTCTAACTACTGCCTTACCATTTCCCTAGGGATGCTGATGTCTCTTTGAGGGCCTGTATGAATTCTCAAAAAACCCAAGCAAACTAATGAATGAAAAGTGTTAAGGGCTACTCATTGAGCAGTGCAAGTACAACATGAAAACTGCACTGCTGTGATGGGAAGGGCTGCACGTGAAGTCAGCATTGCCAGATGAAGAGCTCAGAGAATTTCTGTTCATTTTTAGAGCCTGAAGGACGGCTCATGAACAAGCAACTGTGAAGATTCACAGACACAAAAAGGTATATTGCTGATTTCCCCACAGCACAGATTGCTAAAGCTGCCAAATGAGCAGCAATCTAACACAGCTCCAACAGCTTCCATTAATACTTGGTGAGGATCTGGCCTCTCATTTGTAATAGCAGGACTAATTAAGCTGGAATTTTGTTACTCTGCCTATTCTAACTGGGTACCACGTGACTGATGATAATTTGTAAAGGCCATCCATTCCTAAGGAAAATACAAACACACTTACATGAAGCAACCCATGCCATTGTATTGTAGTATACTTTACTTTTCATATAAACTTTGATTTTTTTCCCATATATCGCTCATTTAGGGACTAGACTCTCTGAAATAACAAGCAATGCAAATCAGCCACAGCACACAGTCCATAACAAATTCTGAAAACACCCAAATATCAGAAATGCCAGATACATGGGACATGTTTTGGTATCAACAGTCCTGTAAGAAATACAAACTAGTACTGCACAGTATTACACTGTCAGGGCAAAAACAGGATACAGTATTCCAGATGGTCTAAGTGCTGCATTACTGCCATTCAACAGATTCCTCTCTGAACTGTAGTTTTTAACCTTGCTACAATACAGGGGTAGGGAAAACTGAGGCTAAGGCTTTGCCTCTATGGAGAAAACGAAAACATATGAAATATCCTCTTGTAAAAACAGTTATACAAATGCTGCATCTGAAACAAAAAGTAATTTTATTTTGGAATAATTATTCCATTGGAATTATTTCACATGGGAAGCTCATCGGAGCAAGACCTGTCCTAGAATAAACTTGGAATAATATCTTCTACCACAAACACATGCTAGTAAATAGTCCCAAAATATTATTAATAGGCATATAGTACTAATTAAAGATTAAATGTTAAATTCTACTCAGATCACCTAGCAATAGAAAAACAAAGTCAAATATCTACTTACGATTCCCTGTACCATCTTACACCATTTTACATCTAATTTCTCTTCTTAGAAAAGAAAACAAAAAAATCAACTCCTTTTCCTCAGTCCATCTAGCTGTATAAAAAGGGAAATAGCCAAAATACCCAATCTTACACATGAACACAGATTTAATCTACCACCTGAAGCAAATTAACCACTATCTTCCAAAGAGTTTGAAAGGCCAAACTTAAAAGACAGATTATAAATCAACAGAACTGAAAACTACTGAATGTATTAAAAATGTTTATTTTTAAAAAGGGCAAATTGTTGTACATGTCTCCCTGCACCCTTTCAGCAATTACAATATTATTTCAAGAAATCTCAAGGGATACATTTGAAAAGTTTCTCCCTAAACTATACAAGAATCTTTAATGTTGTTTCATCTGCTCTCATGAATCTGAGACAATCCACCGAAACATAAATGCAGTCCAAGAAACTGCATTTCAGTAGAAGAATCAATTGTGACGCTTGAAAATGTGATTTTTTTGTAACACTGACAAACACAATTAAATATAGAAAAACGTAAATTTTCTTCTTTGAGTGCAACGTATTCTGCTTTGATGCCAATAACCCTTACCTAGAAAAGCAAATGAAAACGCAACTCCCTCATATTTGTCCTGTGCCTAAAAGCTCGTCAGCCTCTGCTGAATGCTATAGTATGAAGAATAACATACTCAAAACCCATCCATAGACCCAGACATGTTTTCAAGTAATAGTCTATAGGCTAAACCAAAATGATGTGTTCCTCCAGATCAGCCTGCACAAACTTTCTTATGACACTCAACAGGAGACAGAGCCAAGACCTCAATCCCACTCCAGCCCAGCCCAGCATTGCTGTAGCATTCCTTCTCTGGCTCCTGGTCCACATCTTAAAAACTATTCAGAATCTTGATCTAGCTGCTGGTGGTTAAGCCCCACCAATATCCATGAGAATATGTACAGAAAATCCCTACTCCACCTTGTACTACATGTGGCCAGAAATCCAATTCTCTCCCAGGATTTGACCCCAAAACACAGCCCCACAACCCTAACACCGGGTCTCCCACAGAAACACTGGATGCTTGATGAAAAACACCATTATCTTGTCACATAAATGATTCAACATGCAGATGTCAGAAGGGAAGCCACTCTACATTTGCTATAAGTGGTTTTCGAACCTTGCCCTAGAAGCCAAATGAAAACTCAGAATCTTTTTCCAGGCACTGTGATTTCTATCATGAAATTTATATGACAATTGACAAAATCAAAATGTAGTAAAGTCCTTTCAAATGTGAAGGGAAGCACAATGTCTGATAATTGTTTCACTTTGGATTACACTTAAAAACTGTTTGTTAAGGACAAATTTCTTCAAGAAAACTCCCCACAAACAAGGTAAGATTTCTGGAGAAGATGCACCCTGGCAGATGTGCTGTTCTTGTAAGGAATGTGATGCTTCTCTCAAAGCTGCCTAAACTTGATTTTATTTCAGGTCTGCAACTAAATTTTTTTTGTAAATAGATTTAGGCTGTCAATTTCCAGGCATGCTGTGCCATCAGCATGTAGAGACTGCTGTGACAAACGTGGAGGCTGCAGCAGCAAATTTTATTATAAACTGGTAATTGAATTGAACAGGTTTACATTTGAATAGATTTACTGCAGCACGACCTCTGACATGCTGCATGGAACTGAAATCCTCGCCTGTACATAAAGAAACACTTGAGATACAGCAAGAATAATTTCAGCTTATTTTAAGTCCATGCTAATCAATAAATTTATACCACTTTACACATGAAAGAAGTCAGCATCTTATCTTTCTTGATTCTGTACATAAAGGATGTGCTCCAAATCCAAATGTCATCTCCAGACTTTTACATAGGTAAAAACAATGCGCAGCTCCAAAACAACACTCCAACAAGAAAAAAAAACCCAAAATCTTTACTACAAGTACACTCCTACAAATGTACTCTGAATCAGTATGGTTTAAAAAGTAGAAGTGGTATTTTATTTTTTTTCCCCCCTTAGTGGCCACTTTTACATATGAAAGGTTCTTGTAGGTTGTTACATTAGGTGGCAGATAAACAAAACTGTCTTTTCAAAGCAATTAGTTATTTTGCCATTGTAGAACATTCAGAAAAAGGTACGTACTTTTAGAGTAGAAAATTTATAAAATTCTTACTAAGAAAATTTGTGGGAGTAATTTGAATCCATGGACAACGAACATTCAGAAAAAAAGAAAAAGATTCACAATGTACATTTGTACTGTCTAACTAAATTATCTCAGTTAACGAAATTGTATGCAGAAACAGCAAATCTGCACACAAATTTGCTGAGATAATTACTCATTTGTAGAGGAGACACTTAAGTTCCTCTTGGAGCCACAGAAGCTGCACACAACCTAGATTTTTTTAAATATATATGTAAAGGCACAGTAGTGCCCTCGAAATTTAGAGGAAAAGGATTAAATCAATTCACCTGCATGTGCTCTTGGTAGCACTGTTTCGTTTTCAAAGAAATTGCTCAGTATATCTGTACATTAGGTTACTAGTGATACAGGGTCTTAACTTACTAAAAAAAGATGTTAAGAAGCACAGTCCCTTTCAAAAGGTGCCATACCCAGTCATCCCTTTCTTTTTACAGTTTATGTAAGCATCATAATTTCACTTTCAAGTAACTGCTCCTAGTGGTCAGTTATGTGAGGATTCTGGCAAGGACTCTCCCATCACCACTGAAGAGAGGGTCAAACCCAGCCATTCTTACTGAGGCAAAATCTCCATCGAATCTGACAGGAGTTTTGCTCAAGTAAGACTAAGGACAGCAGGATTTGGCTCATAGGATCATAGCATCTGCCAAAGCAGTTGCCCAGAACAAGGTTTATTCTTAGTAAGTATAATCCAATAAGAATATGTCTGTAGGTGCGTGATAGGCCTAATTTGCCCATCATCTCACCACTGGCCTATGCTGTTTCTTGGATTTTACCCTGATAGCTGCACACTTAACCTGTTTTACATTACCACCAAACCATTCCCAAAAATCAGCCAGCTATTAAAGCTGAGTTTTCAAGCACTGACAAAGTAAAATTGCATAGGATTGCTTTGAAGTGGCTGCTTAACATAAAGTACTCTTCACTGGATACAATACTTAGAGAACATTATGTTGATTTTTATTTCAAATGTTTATCTAGTTCAGAAGTCCATGGCATCATTCTTGGTGGTGACAGTGCCCTAAAATAATAATGCATATAATACATGCACTTAGAAGTGTATTCTTGCATATACATTAACAGCAATGTAAGTGCAGAGCAGGCAACCAAGATTTGAGGAATCACCTCTTTGTGTAATAGATGAAGCAGGTTCCAAGTAAGACAGCACCATTTCTTGAGTACATTTTCTTACACTCAGTATCTTCAAAATATAACTGATGAATTAAAACATTTGATATATACTTACATTGAGGGGCAGGGATTCTCAGACACTTTTAGAAAAAAAAAGGGAGGGGGTGGATTCTCCTCTTCTGCATGCCATAATTGGCTCCAGTGTAGTTACAGTAACTTCAGTACACACACAATACTTGTTTAATTTAGAAGAAACCCTTTCATTCGTCCTGATGGAATGAAGACTGAATAAAAGCAGGGAAAAGAAGGTACAGTGTGTGTTTTGGTTTTGTGCCAGAACTGGGACAGAGTAACAGTGGATAAGGAGTGGAGAAAAGAAATCTTTGAGAATTCTGATGGTTATTTTATCAGTTACTTACTGAAGGAGATTGAATGCTGAGGTACACTTTGCTGTACTACACAGCATGATGAACTCTATGTGGATAAAGCAGGATCTGACAGCTTAGAAGCAGATGTCAGGAAGAGCATGCATATATGAAAATTGCCTCTGCAATAACTGATTAAAACACTCACCAGTCTCTCTTCTTTCCTGATCACCCTACAATTGTAGCAAGTGTTTGCAGAGAGATACAGATTGAGGTGGTCAGTCTTACCTTCTTTCAGCATGCCAACTTTTAGACACTTCATGAAGCGGCAGGCTTGGCAGGACTTGCGTCTGCGCTTTGTGATTTCACATTCATTCGTTGCTGGGCAGCTGTACTCTATGTTACCTGTGATGGCACAGACAGGGGAAGATGTGTTCAAAGTCACTGACTAACCAACACAAATACACAAAAGATACAGAAAAGTACTCATACAATTGCCATTGGATTCCATTTTGGAATGTATCAAGAGTAAGCAGCGCTACAGAAAGGAAACATCTTTCAAGTAAAAAAAAAATAGCTAGGTTAAAAGAGGAAGTCTTTTTGCTCCTTTTTTTAAACCTAGACCTCTATATGTAAGAAATATATACAAAACCACAATTAATGTGAATCTGTGTCTCACTCCAAATATGGTCCCTAGCAAAATCCTTCACATATGTTATTCCTGCTGATAGAAGAAAGACATTTTATTATTTATTTTCTGTACCAAGCCACAGGCTCACGCTCCTTCTCTGATCACTCTTCATTTTCCTTTTTAGCCAATTTCATTAGTCTCTCTTTGCCTAGAGTAGAAAAGGAGGACTACTTTACTGCATAATCAACTATAACTAGTACTATGGAGTTTCATCCTTCTTCTTCCACTACATCCTTCTTCCACTTCATCCTACTTCCTGCCACTACAGCTGCCACAGAGCACTAGGCAGGGCTCACTGGGACTGTTACCAACGCATCTAGCACGTTCTACAATTGCCAGGCTCCAGGACATCTCTTCCCTCAATATTTTAGACCAAGTTCTTGTACTAAGAGGCATCAGAAATAGCATCATTCCTGCCAAGCTGTCAGAGTAACAAAAACTGAAAGAGATGCTTGCCTTTGCCCCTCGCTTTTCCCAGTTCCCCTCTAAAGGCCTACAACAAGCTCGATCCTGAAATGTGAGCCCTCCTGGGCAAACCAGTCTCTTTTTTTCTTTGGTGATACTGCTTAATACATATTATTTCTCCTCAAAAATAAGAAAATAAAAGCTTGTAAATGAACAAGTAAAATACACGAGTAGTTTACTTTTTTTAAATCACATCTTTGGGTATCCAAGTCCAAATGGGAGAACATCTGTTCTCTTTTGCCCTAGTACCATTGCACTTTTCATAAAACAGCTTAGCTCAGCTTATTCATCTGCCCAGCCATCCATCCTATTGCCCATGACTACGGCCAGTACGACAGACTTTGCAGCAGTTGGAAATTACACCGGGAAACTGACTTTTAAATAAAATATCTTCCTGATCAGTCTGTCACATCTTGCTTTAAAGGTATTTCTTTATTTTCTAACCCTTTCCCCCTGTGATTAAGTGCATTAGTATCTTAATGAAAATGCATTCTGTTTATTGCCCTCTTGGGAAGCAAGGGGTCATCACACCAAACGCATAAATTGTCATCAGAGACAGTCCGAGCATAATCGCAATTTTGCTGCTCCATGTTTGCTGCACTCAGGGTCCATCAAAGTCCCCTGAAACATGCACAGGTTCTAATAATTAGCACAGAGTCTGCCTGGGACCACAGCATTGATGAAATATTTCAGAGTTCATCACACTTCGTAAACACTGATTTATATTGACTTCCTTTCTCCAGACTGATGTCTCCTCATTAAATATCACATTAGTGGATTGCAGGATTGCACAAAGACTCAAATGCTCAGCAACTGCTAATTCAACAGGAAGTAATACTTAAACCGCTTACATCTATTGAAAACTGGTTAAGTATTTACGATAAAGGAGGTCTGCATGGCAAAATGTGTACTCTGCCAACACAACGAGTGTATTTGGCACAACCTTTTCAGGCCTTGCAGGCTTTTCTTCCTCTTGGACAGCGCTGCATGAGTGAGTTAGCAATGCTGGTGAGTAAAACAGATCTTGGAATGCCTGAATGCTAATGACAAAAGCCAAAGCAGTTTAGTCCTTTTCCCCTTTCTTAGCTGCTGTGGAGAAAGCTATTTAAGAAACTGAAGGATATGGTGGGTAGGGAAATCAGCATAACAGTTCTTGCAAAATGTCTTTCCAATACACATTAGAAAAGTTAGGAAATAACACTTTTGGAAGGGTAGGTAGAAAATGATGGTAAGGGCAAGCTTAAAAAAGGATTCACATTATCCTCTCACTCTAACAAGGCATTCTCAGAAAGGCACAACCACTACACAGGAAGACTTTCAAAGCTTTCACAAACTGTATCTAATGAACTTCATTATAGTACAGTAATAAATGTATTGCCATCCCTATAAAAAAAAAAGAAGAAACAGGGAATCAGAAATGCTTTGCACAAGATCAAAGGTACCTTCGCACAAGGTCAGAAATTATCTTGATCAAAACCAAGATCAAGATTATAAGAGAGGACTTCAGGAAGCAAAACTCTCTACCAGGGCAGGTGGAACACTCCCACTGTAGCAAGAGCTCTTGTCCAAAGATACAAAGGTTCCAACAGGAACAGGTGCCAACACCAACAAGTAGCATTCAGAATCAGGAAGAAAAATGCAAGACTGCTCATTTCATTACACACACACTTTTAATCCATACCCTGACATTTCACATTTCTGCAAACTAAGCAACAGTCTGCAGTAGGCACAGTGTAACTTACTTTTCCTGCAAATTCTTGACACCTAAAAAATGCGAAAAGGAACTATTATTCTAGTCACTTGGATTCCAGTACTTTAGCTAACAGGGGGATCTCCTTTCAATTTAAACTGCTTTTCTTTAATGAATTATATTTTACAGGCGATCCACAATCTTCATTTTTGGTGTCAGAAAAACTTGGAAGATGTGGCAAAGAATTCCTCCAATGAGCTCAGCAGAGTTACAGGAACAGAAACAAAGTTCCACATCTTACCAATGACCATAGCTGGTCCCTGTAAAGTGTTCCAGCATTTTAGAACATGGCTACACTGCAGGAAGAGTTCAAAGAACTAACATTTTCTCTCCAGTTCACATGTAGATGCAGTAGATATCTATAACATACTAAAATGCGTTTCACCTAGCACCCCAAGTATGAGTGGATTTATTTTTGTTAAAAACCTGAATTTACTGCACATTCTAGGTCATTAGAGCTCTCATAATTTCTTATTTACTTCTAGATATGAATTTCTGTTCAAGATACTCAGATCTGCCTTTTATTTCAGAGGAAAGAAGCTCTACCGATTCCTCGCTTACTTCAAGATGCTAGAGGCTGAAACTGAGCAGCTAGGAGAATAAAATCTGAGTTTGCCCAGTCCTGTCAACAGCTGGAGAGGAAGCTGTGTTATACAGTGAACAAAATCAACATGGCAGCTCTGAGTCTTTAAACTGGGCTGACAAGAGCGATTGAGCAATTTATAATATCTCCTGGCTGGTTTTCAGAAAGAACTGGGCTCTGATTACTTATTTCAGAGTCTTTTGTACAATTAGTTTGCAGGCAATATAATTTTCTCACTTACTCCTTAATAGAATCGTGCAGCTAGCTGGCTGATAGAATAACAGTGTATATGTAAAACTCCTGCCTAAAGTGCCAGGGGATAATTTGTATATTCCTTTCAGTAGCGTAATGGACTTTTACAGTTTGGCAGTTAAAGGGCTGAGTAATATAAATTAGTATGACGCTTGAAAATAAAAATATATGTCAAATCTTCACTCCCCAAACACATTTCCCTGTGTTAGAATAATATAATGGGATTTATACCAGCCTAAGCCCCTTTTCTTTCTTCATGTACTGAGGAATGTTTATTTAAAACCAATTCCTTTTTCTACTGATTTGTTAAATTTTATTGTCTCAGCCGAAAGATGAGAAAATACTTCTAAACCACTGTGCTTATCAAGAGCAACTGACTCACTGAAAACATTATGCCATTTGATCCTGAGATAGCAGGTGAGCTGCTAAAGCCTACGCCGTACACCCAGCTCTCCAGTTTTGGATGCCTCAGTTGCTCACATCTTTACACATAGCTCAAGGGTAAATGGACCAAGGAACCATTTCTTTTTACCTCACAGATGAGGTTTGGATGTTAATTGAAGGAGGAGTGAAGAAAGAACAATTTTTGTGGTACAGGGACTTAGTCGATGGTTTTACAAGTCAGGCAACTGAATGGATTTAGCCAAGATTCTCAAAACCGTTTTGGCCGTTTCTTGCACAGAATTGAGGGTGACATTAAAGGAGAGGCAAGAACCATGGCAAAGAAGAGGTCACTGAAAGCACTGGGCCCCCTGCCTTGGTAGAAGTTACTGTCATCAACAGCCACAACTTCAGAATCTCCCAGATACCAAGGGTGTGGCTCCAGAAACAGGATGGAACAGGGCTCTCTCTTCCAGCAATATCGACAAAAATAGAAGCTGCAGACATCAAGTTCTAGCAGAAGCTTTATTTCCCTTTTTATACTACAATATTAAGACATTATAACACTAAAGATGCAAAAGGATTGCTACAAGCTATTAAAGTATGCTCAGAAAATCTCTGGACAAGTAAAAGCTATGAGGAAGACTTAAGTGCAGGGTGAAAATGTGTTTGGAAAGAATAGCCATGAGCCACTTAAAACAGCAGGAGGAATATTGGAGATATCTGTATCTAAACTTCAACTGTGTGGGAATGTAGGTTCAGAAGAAAAAAGAGAAAAAAACCAAATGAACCAACATTTCTTCAACGTAATAATTTTTTGCTATAATCAGCTCATGAAGCTGCATATCAGTTCAAAAATGTTCCATTTTTCTCCCAAAGTTTCTCTTTCACAATCTGTAACTTAATACCTTTTTTCAAAAGCTTGTATCTCAAAAATTAAGTGTTCTTCTCATTCTTCATAGAGACTACTGCTTAACTCGATTTAAGTATTTCTGCAGTGAGGTTTACCCCAGGTACCACTTCATGCTCTCTTTTCCTGGGAGACAGACCCAAAGGAATACACCTGCTTGTCTGTGCACTGCTATGCATCAAAACTCCGAAAATGGAAAGTAGCCAGGATTACAGCCATAGATCTTCTGGGATTTAATAAAAGAGAACTCTTAGAAAGAGAGAAACAAGAGAAACTACGCTAACACAGAGTGAATTTCACTATGTTAGGTTACACCTTTATACATAATCCAACCAGAACAGCAAAGAATAGTTCCTGAGTAACAGAGAATGAGGTAGGTGCTCTTGGAAATCAACAGTAACAAGCTAAGTGAAAAGGACAGAGAAAATGTCCCAGACTTAAAAATCTATTTGATGTTTATACAGTCTTAATGAAGCTGAACTGAGAAAGTAAAAATATTTTCTCTCAGGTTAAAGTTTCAGTTCTTCCAGACTCTGCAGTCAAAACTTAGCTGAATTTAAGTTTGAATAAATATTTTCACATGTAAAACTACCCTCACTGATAAGGCTTCAAAAGTGGAGCTGGGCTGGAATGAGGTCAGATTTGAACATTACTGAATCCAGTTTTGGCTGACAAATCCTCAGACAGACCCACCTGATACTATAAGAAAGCTCTATGAATTATCAACCTATGAATTCTGCTACAGGTCATCTGGAGATGATTAAGCCTAAAGTTGACTGTACTCACAGCTTTTCACCCAGGTGATTTCAGAAACAATACCGTACACACAGAGCTACGGAACATTAAAAAATTTGGTTCCCAAATATCTCAAGTATCTTTTCAAGGTGACAGGACCATGTATGAAGGGACTATACTTCATCTCTTGCTTATATTGCCTTTTCTGTTAGATCAACTAACTAAGGAGGAGCAGCTAGTTTTTAAACATGGTGTTTGACAAAGGGACATGATGAACAGCTTAAAAGTATATTTTTTAGTGAAGTCACTATGTTGAATTGCTTTGAAGAAATCAGTGTACTGTGTTACTGAACTAAAACATTTTTAGAACTTGCAATTTTTTTATTATTATTTTTCTATTCTTAGAAAGCAACATGGCGATTTAAAACGAAAATGTAAAGGTGATGCTGGCTAGTCTGACTACGTGACAGTTTTGTAGCAGCCTCTAACTTTAGGTAGATGGGTCTTCAGCATTATAAAAAATCACCATAATTTTCAGTATCAGGCTGATATTAGGAGGAGTTGAATCTGTAAGGGCCTAACTACCTTTGAATCCCCCTGGACTCCACTTCTTCACAAGAAAAGAAGGGCATTTAGGTCACCTTAAAAGAGAATCAATGCTTAGAAGGCACAGAGGGAACTGATCCCCTGCTACCTGGTAGTCATTTAAGAGCTGTTCAAACCAGAAAGATTGAACTATCTACATTTGGCCCCTACTGGTATTTTATCTAGGTCAATTTTGATACACTCTACTACAGTAGCATGGAGGACTGTCATTGTTTGTTTATAAGCACACAGAATATCTCAGGCTACAAGCTGCAAACAAAATTATTTTCACACCAGAAAAAAAGGTCATTAAAAAGTAATACAAACATTAACACAAATCACTTGCTAGCTGGAACTTCACATGTCTCTGGTTTCAAATGAGACAGGGCTTTGTAAGTGGGCTGGAGGCTTTCAGAGATGTTCGTAACAAAAGGAGATCCAGACCTACTTGCAATGGCATTGATACACACTATTGTACAAGCACTATTTGTAAAGCACATCTCTTTTGCAGGACTTCTGATGGGTTCAAAACAGCCAGGCACCAATCAGGACCCTCCTTCTAACTCCCAAATCATCTAAATGCTTCGTACAATTTTCAAGGTTGTATGGAAAGCAGAGATAGCAACAAAGACAGAACAATCTGTATACTTTTAAACTCCTCTCTGGTTCTCAGATTTCAGCATGTTTATATTTTATTGTCTCATCTTATTTAGCTGCCAAAGCTACGCAATGACATTATGACAGGATAAAAAGATGTGTTTGAAGGAATTAAAAATACTCGCTTGCTAGTCTGGCTGGCCCACAGGCACAGAGAAATTGGGGAAAAGGGAAGATATCTATCACTGCTCGCTTAAAATATTCTTTGAAAGAAATGCTGATGCACATACTTTCACTTATATAAGGAAGGTGAATGATTTAATCAGGTAATGATGGATTCAGGTGACATTTAGTGTTCGGCTCACTGGAGGGCTGCCATCTTTGCACCAGAGCCAAGGTCCACAGGCCAGTGTACCAAGATGTGAGCCTCCACCTTATCCTTCTATAAAACAACAATAATCCTAGCTATCAGCAAAGATGCTGAAAAGCCATAAAATCTTGTTTAATTTGCTTTCATTTCCTCCTCAGAAATGTATTACCAGAGACAGCTTTCAGAAATGCAAAATACCCTTTAGAAGCCACTACAGTCACGTGCAACTTCGAATCAAACTTTATGTTGCCTTATCTGAATGTACGTAGATAGTTCTATCTTTCTTCATTAAAACTTCCTGATTGAAAAATAGAAATGTATTTATTGTAAAGTGTTTGTACATATACAGATCAAACTGGCTCAACAATGGGTCAACACTCTAAAGAGGACTGAAAAACCTGAACACTAGAGGGATTAAAAACAACTCTGAGTAACCAAAAAGACAAACTAAGTACAAAGCAGTTTGGGCAGGCTTTGAAGACAACAGCAACATCCCTGCAGAACTGCAGAGCTAAAGGCTCTAAGCTGAGCAGCACAAAATGAGATGGCAGAAGACAACAGCATTTCAAGGCTAGAGTATTTCCTGTTTGTGTTAGGAGACATGGACAGGCAGCAACCCTCAGGGATGAAGCTCTTAGAATGATGAGACAGTGAGGCTCTGACAGCAGGGCTCCTTTCTTACTACTGCTTTATTCACCCTGTGTATACACAGAAGACTGATGCCTCACTACTGTTCACCCAACAGTTTTTCTTCCAAAAATAAACATATAAACAAAAAAAAAAACCCCAAAAAATGAAAATTCAAGAACAAAGACTACTGAATGCAAAATATTTAGCTTTTGTGGGGAAAAATTCAAACAGCATCCAAGGAAATGATAAGTAAGATCTGAGACTTTGGCAAGAAACTGTACGAGGAACGTGCAGGCTTTACACACGGTCTTTTCAGGCTAGTTAACGAGTCCAAAGACAACAGTCTGAACAATTGGAAGGAGGGAGAATGAAAGTTTTCTAAATGTGTGCCATTGTTTTAGCGAGATAAATGCTAACAAAAAACAGGATAATAACCTGCAAGTCCTATCATCTTAGCCTGTCCTGAAAGCAAGAATATCATTTCAATCCACCTACTGAAATGTTTAAGTTATGAGCACTGAGTAATTACATATTATTAATGAAAATGTGTACTTACTAGTCCTTATGATAACTGACCAAATAAAAATTATGAAAAATATATTTACACTAAATATTCACTACAGAATATCTAGCAAGTACAAGACCTCTGTGTCAAACACAAGACTTTGTAGCCAGCTGACAACTGAAAATTCTTTTCTTTCCCTCTCTTTCTTTTAATGAAAGCTCAGAGTTTTCAAGATAATACAGTGCACAGCAAAAACTGTGAAGAGACCCTAAAAATCAATGGACCTGTAACTATTTTTAGATGTTGCTATTTTCTACCATCCCTGATGTTAAGCCAATTTTAGGAAGATTTGGCTGTGTGTGTATTTCTGTGAGACACTTGCAATCAGCCACCATGTAAATTATCCCAGAAGCAAACTGAGAGCTGCAGCTGAGTGAGTACTAGGCTGAGCAGAGAGAACATCCAGTTCTTCCATACCTTATATCTCACAAAAGGGGCAGAACATTACTGCATTCTACTATGACCTAAGAAGACATCAATTCTATATATTGAGCTCTTTTTTGGTGGGTTTGTTCTCTTTCATTTTTTTTAGCCAGGAAATTGCTTGTTTCTAATTTTTTCTAATATTATTGATTTTTATCATAATTATGCACACTTTACCAAAACTGCAAATGTATTTTTGGGCTATGTTAAAAATACATATTTTAAAAAGACAAAATTACACCTTCTTATACTTCAAAGCAGGGTTCATTTAATTTCTTAACATTTAAGAAAATGAGCATGAATTGATTCCAGGAGGCAGAAATGCATGTATTTTAGACTAAACTGCTAAATCTGAAAGGGAATGATAATCTCCATGACCCTTAAAAACAGGTGTATACTCTACTTTTAGAGCAATATTTGCCTTGTGTAGGAGCTACAAGGTGTGCTGTGATGCCTCTGTCTTGTGTGAGATGCTGGAGGTGCACAAATAACTGTGCCGGCTCTCTGAGCAGCTGCCTGTGGCCTCCACCTACTGAGACCTCAAGAGACACCTCTGGAATGGAAAGACTCCCATTGACACAGTGGAAAGGACATCAGGCCTTACATGAACACAGGATGTGCTTCATAATCTGACTTTATCAGCCCAGCCTTCCCCTCCCTGAAGTCAGGGCAGTTGTGCCCATAATTTCAACAGGAATAGCACTGAGGATCTACAAGTCTGGGCTAATTTAGTAAACTGATGAATGACCAACAAAGGTTTGGGAAGTAATGTTCTTTTTCACTGAATCCATAATGAAGTACTGGTCACAATTAAGTTATTAGCATTTAAAATAAGCAATTCTTTGAGCTGAAATATGTTATCCTTACATATGTACAGTTCCAATATTTGACTCTTCAGGCACCCTGATTTTCTATTCTGTATTTCAAAGTCTGTTGCATTTATTTCTGTTTTCCTCTTTTCTTATTTGCAGTTATGCAGCAGCAAACTCATTCTACAAACAAGCAGAGAGAGGGAAGGAACATGACAGGAACAAGGAAGTGAAATGGTGCAGGGAAGAATGACCTCCAGAGCACTGGAACTAAATTCTACCAATTAGAACAAAAAACCTGAGGGGAATTATTCTTCATGCAAGCCTAAAGGCAGAATTTTCCCATTCAAACCACGAGGAAGCACCTTTCTCTTACAGTTTTTGCCACCTACCACAAACCATGGTTTGATTCACCCAAATCAAATAGCTTCCGTTATTTTGGATGGTACCTGAAAACTCTCAATATTTGTGCCAGTTTAATCAGGACCATTGCTGAAGATGCTGCCATGACATTATGATGGGTAACATACTTCCTATTCTTAGTTTCTTGATTATGGCTTTTCTTTTAAATGCTTGGTTTTGCCCTACTGCATTTTTTTTGTCTTCACAGCACTGTCACCTGCTGATGCAGCTCGTGCTCTAACCGCACTGAGACTTTTTGCACAGCTGCCAGTTCTAACTTGAGCCGCGTGGCCAAGTCCAGGTTGCTAATCTGGAGAATGACGTCTCTGCCTTGTGCTCCCATGCCCAGAAACTTGCTGTCTGTGGTGTGGTGTAAAATTGCAGGTTACCTATTACTGCCAGAAGTCAACACTTCAATCAGTTTTTGTTTCTGTAGCTTTTTTTTTTTTGGTGCTCAAAATGCAACTAAAATAATCGTGCATCAATTCAGTCCTGTAGGACAGCTATTACACAGCAATTAAACACCATTTATAAAAGCAGAGTTGCTAAGTTGAAATTGGTGCTTGAAGTTTAGCAACCACGAAATACAAATTGCTTCAATGGAAACATGTTTTGAGCTTTTCTGAAAATGCTCTTGAAGGTCAAGTGAAATCACCACCTCTTCTTTATTTTATTTTTTTATCTCTTTCCAAAACAGAGACTTGAAATGAGCATACTGTTTCTGTATGTGTGATCATTTTACATATAAACGCAGGCCACCGCTGAAGATCTTTTTTTACTGGTTGTCAACAGTGTAACATTCAGCTCCATCAGAACAACAGAAGTCTAAAGTTTCTTTTTAGTGGCTGTATGGCCCTCATAAAATGGGTACTTCATGCTGGTAAAAGGCCCAAATCTCCCTAGCAGCAAAATGGAAGAGAGAAGAATAAAATGGCCACTGCCTCAGCAATAGATTAATCAAATTAACATTCACTATTTTTCCTTATTAATTTTACATAAATATGGAAGCACTATACTTAAGAAATCTTGACCAAATGTTTTGAATTTGGGGTTCTGTGAAATTACAAACTGAAACTCACTTTATGTTCAGTCTTAAAAAGAAAAGTATATCACCAGATTGCATTGCCTTTCCTGAGAATTTCAGGTGCTCAACACGTATGAAAATCAAGTAGGTTTTATTGAGGAGCTTAAATTTGGACTTAGCAACCTAATTTTAGTCTCTGAAGTCTGAGTTTAATTTAATGTGACACTATATTCCTGCACAGGCCAAGCTTGGCCTCATGTTCTTTAAATAAAGCACCTTCAATTTTACTTGAAAGGATGATATCTAAATCAAAGTAGAAGGTTATTTTGTCTCCATAGGTTCTGAAGCTAGAAGAAGCAGTCATGCAGATTTTCCCATTTGTACTAATTTATGCCAAAATATGTGGCATATTTGTAATAGGTATCAAGAGCAGATTAGTAAAAAAAAAAAATACTTAGCAGAGACCAAAAGCTGCCAACTTACTCTCCTTAGAACATGATCTTACAGTTATTTGACAAACCCATTTAAGGTTACTGTATACAGTGGGGGAAAGACCAGTTATCAATACACTGATATGCACAAAGCACTGCACTACTGCATTTTTGCTCCAATTGTACATGCACAGGTTATTTAACAAACAGAAACTGGATTTCTGTAATAATTGAAGTACAGTAGTGGTGTGTATCTAGGAGCAACACACAAGCACGACCCTGTGTGCCAGCCACAAGGCGTGTTCAAGAGGCGTCCATGACAACCTCCAGAAAATGCTCCATTTCTTCACAACAATCATTTATGGGAATCCAGAGAAATTCACAGAAAACCAATCTGAACATCCACTGATTAGCTCCAGTGTTTTTCTGTTTTTTGGAAACAAAACAAACATGGCATTGGGCTAAACATGACAGACAGGACTCCCAAAGAAGCCCAAAGGGGCTTCCTTATGAGCAACAACTGTAGGACCAAGCAGTAAGAAGAACAAAAAGGCACCGTCTGAAGCCCAAACAGGCCTCAGCCAAAGACTGAACATTTTCATTCTGAGCAAAAGAAAGGAAGCTTAAGAAAAAACCAACCTTGAATCGTCCTCTTGAAGAAAGCCTTGCAGGCCTCGCAGGAGGCCACTCCATAGTGGTACCCTGACGCAATGTCACCGCACACCAAACAGAGTCTTTTGGGCATGGAGTTCAGCATATATTCGCACTTGGTCTGTGAGTCTTCAGCGATGGTGCTGGAGCAGTCGTCGTACCGTTTCCTGACCGGCCCGTTGCCCCCGAGCCCTGCGGCCGAGGGGTAGAGGGGAGGCGAGTCCAGCCCGTTCTGATGTCCATTCATGGTGGAACTGTAGCTCCCGCTGGCGTCGGAGGAGCCACCGGGGCTGTGGTGGTTGATGCTGTCCGTCAGGGAGGCGGGGCTCGACGGTTCCGTCTTGATGTACGACGAACAGCTGGAATCAATGTGTCGATCTTTGCTTGACATTCTGCAGAGAAGCCTGCAGTGGGGAGAGAGAGAAAGAAGAATGTGTGTATTAAAGACAGTGCTCTTTAAGGCTGCTCTGGAAGGGTTAGGGACTGCACATCATTCATTCATTAGTCAATACTTCTTGTTCTACATGAAGGTAATCAGCATAAGGGCATGACAGAGCTTTGTCAAAGCTCCAGACAGGCAGTAAACAAAAACTTTAAAGAGACCAAATCCTTCTGTTGCCCCCTCCACCCGCCCTCTAAGGCTACATGTCAACTTCACATCAACTCTAAATTCTGAACTTGTCATCAAGCAAGTCAAAAAATTTTAAAATTCCTATTAGATGGCTTGGCTATTACATGTCTTCGTTTTTCCATCTATACTTTCTGTCTGTAAAGTCCACCATTATCAGAAACAAATCTTTTCAAGTTTGATCACATAAATGTTCTCCTCTGTAATTAATATTTGTCAAGACACTTAACTAAAACACGT
Organism: Chamaea fasciata; assembly: GCF_029207755.1. Classification (NCBI taxonomy): domain Eukaryota; kingdom Metazoa; phylum Chordata; class Aves; order Passeriformes; family Sylviidae; genus Chamaea; species Chamaea fasciata. The sequence goes on along the minus strand of NW_027094088.1, from coordinate 20,475,215 downwards.
ATCCATCATCTATTGATCTGATCCAAGAACTGAAGAGCAGGTCCCTTGCAATCTCTTTTTTTCTTCATTAATATTGCTTTATTACAGATACAGCTATTCAGTAAAGAAGTAGCACATCAACGGGGTACTCCAACAAATAATTGCAGCTGAACTCCATTTTCACAAAATCTAAGTGAAATGATTCATCAGCTGTGGCTGCAATTACTTTCCAGCCATTATCCTCAGTCTAACCAGTAATAACTACACCACTATCCCATATATCTACAGCTCTATAGGATCTGACATTTTATGCGTTCCATTCTTGGATTAAAAAAATGTATTAGAGGAAATTTTACATAAAAGTTTTGTCTTTCAGAAAGTGAGATTTTGTCTTCTCAATTCTCACAGTTTCAGAATTAAGTATCTGAAATAAAACCACACAATATCTGATCCAACAAATTAGTGCTTTCTACAGGGAGGACTGGGGAAGAAATTATTGTCTATTTCCATCCCCAAGTTTTTTACTATTAACACATTTTGGGGTGAACAAAGGACAAAAATAATAATTAGAAAGCTCTGATTCAGACATTATCTTCGTTTTCTCCAGCTGTGATTATGAGACCACAGTAGCAAATGGCCTATCCAGCAGTTTCCTGACAGTACTCTCAGAAGATGCCAAGGTTCAGATGATAGGTATGAACATTTCTTTAGAAACATTAACTGCAGAAAAGCAACTATCCCATAGGACCACCTGGAGCTATGGATTTGTTGTTTCAAAGCAAATATATAACTCCAGACAATTTGACTGACGTAATTTTCTGAAGCAATATTTGAGATCTTGTCTTCATTTTTCCACTCCTTTTTATTTAGGAATAAAAAATTTTCATCAATTTCAACTTTACTATCTGGAATCAAATTCACCAATGGAAAGAAGACAAAAATCAAAGGACTTGGCTTCCTTTCCAGTGGGGCTAATGGAGATCAAAGCCTGACCCTTCATTAAAGATTAAGTGTTTAAGATGAGAATCACCCTAAAATCAGTGGCCATGGATTTTATTTAGACTTCTCAATTTTTGTGATTTTTATGGTAAAATTCTATTGAAAACAACCACTGTGTCTATTTAGAAAACAGCCAGACTGATGTACAGAAATGTTACCATCTAAACTTAAAATCAGGGCTTATTCGGGGAGGTGGAAGGAGCAAGCTATCTGGTGTCAGCAAATAAACCAAGGAAATGGGAAGGTTAAAGCCGTGAAAATATCTTATTACAGTGGACCACCTGCTTGTGTTGTCCTTTCCTCAAGAACTGGAGGGGGGGAAATCCCCTTGCCAGCCTGCAGTAGCGTGTGCCTTTTCTTCTGCATCTGCTGCCTTGTAGCCGTCACTGTTAATGAGCGCTGTAATTAATAGATAGCTCTCTCTTGTCTTTCTACTTGCACTCTGGGCTAAGCACTTTTCTCAAGTCAACGTTTGAAAGAAAGCGGGTCGGCACTGACTTACAGCAGCTCTACGGATTCCTTTTAATTTAGAGCACTTACACCACCACTCCACTTATTACCTTATAATTACCGGACCGCTCTCACATACATTACGATCTCAGGCTAGAGTTAGAAGTTATTAAGGTACTAAAACATGGTGTCTCTCTGTCTCTCTCTCCCTTAGCATTCAAAGTGAATTTTATACAGCTATGATTAAAATTATCAATTAACTTTCACATTTTACCAACTAATTTTTTATATTATTTTTCTACACACTAAGATCCTTTTATTGACTAAACAGGCACTTGGTTCTTTTTTCACCTCCCTTCTGCCAAGACTCCACATGTAAAGTCTCAAAATACAGCACTAGGAGGCACTGCCTATAGTCTGTCATAACCAGCTTGATGGCACATTCTTGTATGAAACTTCCATTGCTGATTTTTAAAATCTACTTTGTGCAATAATGAGCCCAAATATCACCCTTCCTGTTCCTGATTAAAAAAAAAAAAAAAAAAAATTTGCAATTAATTAGCTGGTCAACTCCATGTTGTTTTGGCCAGTACAGAAGTGGCTATCTCCCACTCCAAGCAGTCAGAACCAAAATACCATCTCAGCTCTAACAAGCATTAAAATCTGATCACCAGGCTGCCTATTCTAAAGCTGCTGCTGCCTCTAAAGTAGCAGGTTCTGGTACTAACCAAGAAAGAGCTGCTTTTGGCTCCAGCTTCAACAGTACAGACCGGACTGGTGCACACTGGCAAAGCGTAAACATGGTTAAAACATTAACTATTCCAGGGAAAAGTGAAAACAACAGCGCCTGACTCTGAGAACAAAAACTTTCTCAATCCCCAGAAGGTGAAACAGAGACAAGGCTGGGTACTGGCTGTGGGTGGGCAATAGACACCTACGGCTTTCACTCCTTCCTTACTGCACCACTTCTGAACAAAAGTAATTCAAGAGCCGTCTAAAACGGATGGCAGGTGTGACCACCATCAAATTATCATGCTGAACATTTGGAATAATGCCTAAGCTAGATCTCTGTAAAATCCCTCCCTCAGTTCCCTCCTAATTACTACTTAGCTCGTTACACTGAAGAATTCCTAGACACCATTGCATTATAGTGTAAAACTACAGTTGGAGTTTAATTCTCTCTTCCTCTCTGTGTCTGAAATTCTACAGCTCTATTATTCAAGCCTGAAATATTCACAACTATCTATAAATTCAATTGTCAGCCGGTGGGTTTTATTCTAGACCTCACTTCAATCTAAAATTAGAGGCACTAAAATTCACATTAACTCTAAGAGGAATGTAGTGAATAAGACTTTATTTCAAAAGAACACCTTTTTGTCAGAAAGAGCTATTTTCAAGATGATGGCTTTATCTGCATTCAAAGAGAATAAGCCCAATTCCACATTGTGCTGTTAATGCAAAATTTTTAGGTCACATTGGATTAATAAAAATCTAAATTTAGTTAAGGTTTATGAATAGAAATAACATGTGTCATATAAAAACGTACAGTATTTATTTTAAAGCCTTGGTGGGGTTGTTTTTTTTCTTTGCTAGATTTTAAGTCAAATAAATGGCAGCTCCATATGTGGTGGGGTGAAGTATATTTTCTAAAAAGTGGGAAATCTCAGGTAAACTTTCAGTAGCTTCAGAAAAAACAACAGGCTCTAGAAGCATTTCCATGGCCACATACAAGAAAAAATACATAGGGTGCTGCAAGCAATGACTAATATGCAATATACAGCATTAACTCTTAATGTCTACACTAAATATACTTCAAAACTTCTTCATTTAAGAAAAACCTGAAGGATCTGCTGGCAGAAAGATACAATGACAGAGCACTGCAATAGGCAACTTCTGCTTTAAAACTGTCTTAAACAATAGCGGATAAATTGTAATGCTATGTGCTTATGAAAGGGTGAATATATTAAGAATTTATTAATGCAATCACATTCATATTTCCATCTACCTGCCACATTACTAATGATATTGACAGTGCTGACACTGGCTAAATCAGTATCAATATACAAGTGGAATGCAAAAATTAACTGCATCTGATTACGGTATATAGCCTTAAGAAAGAAAGCCTCATTCCAGTTATGGGAGCTCTTTATATTCCATCTATATATATCACTGGTTCACAAAGTTACTTTTCCCTCATCTCCCTTATTATCAACACCCAAAGGAGGTCAAAACAACATGCCAATGCCTCACAATCTGTGAACATATTTCACGTTTGTTTCTCAAGAAGGAAAAGCTCTGCTTACAGCGGTATTTGCTATTTCAGAGCAGCTAGTGGTATCAGTGGCAGTAATAATTAGCTACAATAATTAAAGTGACTACTTTTACTGCAGACCAACACTGAAGTCCACTTTTACCTGCACGTAAAGTATTTTTTCTTGGGGAGAGAATTGCCCTATTTCCATAAATATCAGAATAGGTTGATAGCAATTGACATTTGTAATGACAGCTACTACATGGGAGCATCAGCAAGGGAGGTGTTATTATGCACACCAAGGTACTTTTCACGCTAACAGTATCATCCGATTCTCCTCCAATACCTTCCTCTCACATGGATGTCTACCAAGAAGGTCTTGCAACCCTTAGACTTTTAACTGTGAAAGCCAACGCATTAAAGAATCACTTCGTCTAAGTGACACAGTAAGCCTGTAGCAGTCAGGAACGGAAGCCAGATCCTCATTTTGATTATAAATACCACGTTTCTTTCTAAATACTGTGCTTACTTTCAGTATCATTTTACAGGTCTATACTAAAATCAGTAGACAAAAAAGAGTCGGCATATTCCAGTCAATTCCCATACTCGGTTTCCCTGACTGTAACAAAAAAAAAAGAAAACCAAACATTTGTGTGCAAAGAAACCAAAACGTTGCTTCTCGCACCAACACCCACGACAACACCTCAAGACATTCACCAGTTCCTGTTAAAGAGCTGAGTAACAATTTCAGCTGAGCTGCTTTACACTGAGCATTTTTTTTTCTGCTTCAGCTAATTGCACTCTAGTAAAGTGGTAAAATGTGAATCACTTAGTAGGAAAATGGGCACCAGCTGCTATTGTCAGAGAATGGAGACGCCAAAGAAAAGGAAAGTGACTGAATGAAGTGTCATGTCAGAAATCAACGGTGCAACGTGTGATTTGAGAAAACATGACTACTTTACAGAGACAGGGTGTCATTATGGCATCACAGTAATACGATGCTTTGACAACTGCTGGGTCTAACATATCATCATTGCATTAAGGTGCACTGGCTTAGTTGGAGGAAGGAAAAGAAAGGATTTCTTCTTTTAATAAGAAATATGGTAAGGCCTGCTTGGTTAACCTAGTGGATGAGATCATTAATTGCAAAGTATTGCTAATCTAGTCCTATGCATGCACAAACAAAACTGTTATTAGGCTCAAGGTCTTTAATAATCAACACACACGTACAACCACATAGTAAGGAGTGCCCAGTGCAAAACAGAACATCTGTGGTGGTTTGGTGGGGGCTTTTTTGAGGGGGGCGGGGAGTCATTAAAAAATGCTGAGGGTTTCATTACTTTTTGCAATTTCTTCTAGGCTTTCTCGAAACTTCCCCACTTCACCTTGATAAGGAAAAGCAAAGCAAGCCAGTGACTCCTTCCAGAGCAGCTGTCAAAGCCAGTAGCAGGCGGAAGAGAAGGAGCAATGCTTGAAGCCATCATGTTGTTACCAGCAGTGGCCAGAGTTAGCTGATGACTGCTGACAGAGGATCCAGCTTCCCAAACAGTTGCTATTGCTCCGTATGCCATCTACCCAGGCTCTGCTGAAGCACTTCCTGCACACGAGGGAGTGGAAGATTGCACTACTGCGTGCTCATTTTTAGCTCAACAAAACAAGCCAAAGAAACCATTATCTCCGACTCTTCAGATCTGCACCTCATCTGAGAGGCCACACTTTGTTTTCTGTGCTCTTTTAAAAAAACAAAATTTTCAAGTGGCTGCCTTGCAACTACTACAGACCCTCCAAAATGAGGGAGAATTATTTAAACCTCCTCACCCACCATATATAAATATTCATTATTGCTTCCTGTTCTATTTCAAGTTGATTCCTCATGCTTCCTGGTTGATAAACTTTGTTAACAAGAAGGAAATGATCCTGAGATACCCCAATGTGTTGCAAATTATCACTGTTGACAGCTCCTACATTTAAGGATTACATCTGATGCAACAATGCATACTAGTGTCATTTATCTTTAGCTCATTTCCTTGGATCTATTTCAACTGAGGGTGAGCATCTCTTGTTTATAGCTCTAAATACTGTAAGTGAGCAACTGGCAAATCAAAGAAACTGTTAAATGCATAATAATACTGTGTAATTACTTACATGATGTTTTGCATAATTAACTGTCTGAGGTGTTCCTTGATATAATGGATACTCAGAGTACGGAATAACCTACAAGCCTATAAAACACACCCTGTTTATACGAACAGAAATTATGTGTAAAACTCTCATTCTAATAGTCCAAATCAGGCTTTGGCACTGTATGACAGAAAGCCCTCTTTTCCTGCCAAGCCTAAATCAATTCTTATGGCATTACTTCATAACTAACGTGATATTTCACTGATGATGACTATTACCCTGATTACTTGGAAGTAATGTAGTAATAGCAAAAATACACTTAGATTAAACAAACTACTGGTATTTAATCAATATTATTGAGACAAACTAAGTGTTTTAATAAGTCTGTATAGATGCACTAATGCTGGTTTAATTAAATGTATCCTTAGACATGCACAGTCTCTCCAGCATACAGATCCTATGTTTTGACAGACTATAGCATAACTCTTCTGAATTTAAAAGGTGAAGCACTTAGAGGCAACATAATTTAAATCTTTTCAAACTGAGAAATTATTATTCTTTACATCAGGTACTCTTTTAGGAACAAAAATGAGGAATTATATTCAAACACCTCACACCTTTGAGCCAACAACACCAGACATCTGAAAAGGTGCCAGCCCTCAGTGGCACAGTTGTCCACTGTACCCAATACATGTCACTGCAATGCACTGACACAAACAAACAAACAAAACCTGTAACTGACAGGCAAAAAATCAAAAGCATATTTTAAAAATTGCACCGATGACCTTAATTTTTGCATGTGTTTTATTCAGAAAATACCCTATTAACTGTTATGCACTACTACTAGGCAGGCTATCAGCAAAAAAAGTTTCCCGTAGAAAAGACTTGCCTACATATATGGATCTCATGCCTTTAAGTAGGAACATGTATCTCTTTCAGTATGCCCTGATGATTTAATTTTCAAATACTTAAAACCAAAAAGAGTCAAATATTGAAGAGAAAGCAACACAGGGAGATGGCACCTCAAAACAAAATCATCCTACAATGCCTCAAAGTTAAACACAGAAGAAATTTATTGGGCTTTATCTATATACTGTGGTCCTGATAAAATTTAAACCATGGGTAATACTTCATATACCTACTTAGCTTTTAGTGTGTCCCTAACATTTTTCTCCTCTGTCTTTTAACATTTTTACAGCGAGAACATGGCTGCTGTTTGAAGCTACAATCCTATCACTGTAATACCTTCAACTTACCTTCTCTCATTTACTGACTTTTAGCCTAATGTTATATACATTCCTGAAAAGAGCCAGCTCTGCAGCACGAGAAGAGCTGAGAGCTGCACCAACTCACACCAGGAGAATTCCCATGCCCAAAAAGTTCCAATCAAAAAGGTTGTCATGTGACAACTAGAATGATGGCCAAGCCTCATCATATGTAAATCAGTAAAGTGATCAGGAAGAGTAAGATTTTATTAGTCCAAATGCAGACTAACAATTCATGTCACAGGCTGTAAGACAGGAAAAATTCTGGTTAAGAAGTGTTTTACTGTTAAGGAGCATCATTCTACTTGTGGTTATAATTCAGTGGTACCAGGTGGAATCCACCTGATGTCTCCAGCCCCCAGAGGACATGGTAAAGTGTGAAGGAGTCGGCTATTAATTGTGAGGATCCTTTTTATTAAGGAAAATCAGCTGAAAGAGCAAAAGGAAATGAAATGCTACATTCAGCTACTTCAGGAGATAAAAATAAAAAACTACAAAAGTAAGTAAAGATTCATTCAAGAACATAACAGGCTTTCTAAAGAGGGATTATTTTGAAATGATTACAGCATCAAAAGCAGTTACTTGCACCAGTCAGAAAGCCAGTACTACAGATCAGAGAGACATAGCTGTCATTCATCACTTTCCAAAAGTAAAAGAAGGGGAAAAAAATGCCTTCAGTCTCAAGAGAGAGTCAAAGTTTGCATCAGGAGATTTTTCACAATTTCTGGCAGCAATTTCGTTTCATGGCTGGAAGGCAAGGTGTAGGTGTGCGCACACCGTGTACCTGTCCCCCCACCCAGCTCCCTCACCGATTTTCTGCAGATTTATAGCAGAAGAATTATAATTTGCACGCCAGGCTCTGTTAAATTGGAGAACCGATTAGAGAGAACACACCAGAAATAGTATCAGAGAGTGAGCGTCTTAAAAGACTCAGGACTAAAACTTATAAAGCAAGTGATCCTTCTCCCACCCCCTCACTCAGCTGGCTCCCAGTGTGTGCTGTCCTCCCAGACACATGTCATGGAATTAAACACCCCCGACACATACATGTGCGCTCGCACACGCAACCAAAAAGCTACTTGGGGAGTGGGGAAATGACGTTTTCCTGCAATCAGTGTTTAAGTGAATGTTTGTCCCAGTGTGTTACACCATGCTGTCAGCAAGCAGCAGGGAGCCGTTGAGTTGTTACTACATTTGATTTGACTGCCAGTAGGAAGCTTTATTTCTACCAACTGTTAGTTGCCGGCTCTACAGATCTTCTCCTAGTTTGAGAAGGGTTTATTTTTATTTTTTTCTTTTAGATACCGTCCATTTTTTTTTTTCTTTCACTCCGAGGACTTTTAGTGCATGGCAGAAGCATCTCCACATCTCCATGCATCAGAGCAGTGCCTTCACTTACACTTGCTGCCTTACTTACAAAAAAGTAATTGTATTAAGGCAACCTTAAGTCAATCCTGACACACATCAAGAAAGTGATTTTTATATCTGGAACCTGAATGAGAGGAGCAAAGAAGAATATTTACATAAGCAAACTGAAACAGGGTAATTTTATTCTGATCTTTTGTGAAAAAATATGGGATTAGACTCTGAGGAATAGACATGGAGAGATAACCTGGGTATATTTTCCTTCCAAGGAGAGGGTTTGCTCTCCAGATCTTCATATGTTTCCCAGAGTTTTCAGTAGGCCTTTTTGTTTGCTTGTTTATTATTCACATATATCCTGAAAGGTTTCTGCTCTGTCAAACAAGATCCTATAACTTTAACAGTTGTTTACAATGCTTCTACTTCCTACACAATAATGATGATTTTGATAATTAGGATCTAATTATAATGGATCTGACAACAACTTCCAACAACGAAAAGCATCTTTAGAAAAATGAAAGCATATGCGTGAATAGTGCAAGGAGGTGGGGTGGGGGAGAGAAATACATCCCTATGAGACAGCCTGAGAATTCAGGCTGAATGGAAAAGTAATTAACACTAAAGAGCTAAAACTGTAATTACAGAAAATTTCATTAAAGAGAGGCAGGTGATTCCACTTTCCTAAATATGACAAGGTGCTGTATAAAAATAAAATAGCAGCCAGTTTCAGTGAGTGGAGCAGGAAAGCCATGTCTTTAACCAGATCAAATTCTCGAAATTGGCTGTCAAGACGGGATTGTTGTGATTTATACCCGTCTATCAAGCGCATGAAAGAGAGAGACAGGAGAGGAAAAGAAGCAAGCTGCTGTCGCTTCCATTCGCAAAGCACCTTTAATTTCCATGGCACCATCTGTTACCAAATCTAATTCACATTCCCTCCTAATCTGGTTTAGTTCTGTAATACTAATTCTTCCACTACTCTTATGAACGCCTCTCTCAAGAAAAAGCTTTGGTCCTGGGTTGGTAAAAAATTGAATATTACAGAGTTTAGGTTCTGGTGACTTAAGTGAAGCATGCTGCCCATTAAAATGCACTCCTGGTAAAAGGATTTGTTTTCAGTCAGTGCAGAGATACAGAATTGCTCACATTTGAAAAAAGTCATGGGGGGAGGAGAGGAGGGGAAAGAAAAGAAGGGGGAAAAAAAATCACAGCTGATGATGGGGAAGTAGGCTGCGGACATAAAAGCAGTGGTTGTCATAAAATACAATTGTTGTCAAGTTTAGTCACTCTCAGTATTGGCTATAAAATCACTTTGTCACGGTCTCATACTGAAAGCTTGAAACTGTATTTTTGATAAAGAAACTAAAAGGAGTGAGATGTAAGATTCTATGAGAGAAAATACATTCCTTTCAAATTATGAGATGCAAGTATCTGCAGGAAACCTAAAAGGTAGGGACAAAAATTGAAAATCATTTAAAACAGTCTCTAGAGTGCCACAGTCTTACTTTAAGCTATGTTATAATGACAAAAATCCCAATCACTTTTGCAGGACTTGAAAACTTAATAGGGGACCAGGCCTTTTCTGTGGCTAAGTGTTCTCAGACAGGGAGTGACAGCTATTGGGTCTAGGGTTGACTCAGCTTTCCTGGTCCCCACACAGAGTTCTCTGACCAGGCCACTTGAAATCAATACATAAGCAAGGAAAAGGACCTAGGCAAATATTTCTAATCATCATTTTCTGGTACTATTTATTAATAATGATCTTTAACTTACTGATTTTTAATGCATTTCCAGAGAGCACCCCTATCTCACTCCTACAGATGCACAAAAGAAAACACAGAAAGGTGAAGAGTTGTCTAACACTGCTCAACAGGACAACATCGGGGCACAGGAATCCTACCATGGTTTGGGAGAATTCCAATCCAGTACATTTTGTTTATTTTCTATAGCTTTGATTAAAACATGCTTTGGAAATTCGAATATTAATGTCTGAGAAGAGAACTTGCCTTTCACCTCCAAAATGGGACCTTCGTTGTTTTGAAATATGTAAGGGGTTTTTTTCTAAATGGAAAACTTAATTAAGTTTTGTCTAACTCCTAATTTAAAATGTTTATTTTTCTGTTAAATTAATCCAAATATCTTTGTGTGAAGTCTTTCCAAATATAAAGCCTATGGCAAGAACAGCACTAGCCAGCACATAGGGTAATGTGGGCAATGTGTAGTTGTGAATAGACCAAGGTTTTTATGATTGAGGTGGGGTTTTTTTAAAGGATTTGAAATGAAAGAGGTAGACAATACTGGGAAAATAAATACTTTGATAAAGTATTTATCAAATAATTTACAAATACAATTTTTCAGAATATCTTGTTTTCTACAAAATGCAAAAAGGAGTGCTCATTTTTGTTATATGAAAGACGAATGCATGAAAAAAAAATTCCACTATTCCTTACCTAAACAAATTTTTAACTGCTGTGAAATATGAACAGACATGTCAGTTCTAAAGACGACATGAATTCTGAAGAAGACTCCTCCTCCTGCAATATCACTGCTCTATTCTCAAAGTGCTTAAATTGTCTGAGTAATTTTATAAATGGTGTTGGGTTTGTTATTTTAATGAGAATAGTAGCTAGAAAAACAAAATCAAATTTGTTCCAAATACAGCACATCTGCCATTCATTGTGGGTCAAAACCTTGGGTACAGGGGAATAGACCTAGCAATTCTGAAGGTCTGCAAATTTATACCAGCTAATGGTGTTATTCCCTAACCCAGCCTGGGATTTCAGAGGGTCTAAGGTCCTGATACACTTGATACACAAGATGCAAGTGGATTACCATAACCTACTGCACCCAAAGAAAACCACAGACATGCAAGGATTCAGAGAGCACAGCAGTGTATTTACTTGAACTAAAGTATTTGAGTGATATGAGCCCTGACTGTTAACATACAACATTTTTATTTCTACACTATGAAGTCCTGTAACAGTTTTGAGTGAAAACCGTAAGAAGAAGAAGGAAAAAAAGGTCTTCTATTGAATTCTACTCTTTCTTTGCTTACTATCTCGACTCTGGAAGCACTGGAAATAGAAACAGACTAAACAAATAGTTTTGTATATTACTTGGGTGTGGTACTGATGACCAAATTCATCACATATTGAGATAAATCAGAGAATTCATAGAAGCAAAACCTATGCAGCTTGAAAGTCTTCTCTAGTCTATCTTGGATTTTAATGTGTGATTACAGATTTTTACAAACAAATAAATAAACCCTTGGCTTTTCACAGTTCCCTGTTCTTCACATATTACTATGTGTAATTCAAACCTATTTATGCCACTGGGTTTACATGTCAGAGATTTGCCTCTGGTATGAGCAGCAAAGGTCAGGAAGCAAAGGCTTTCACTTTTAAAATGTTTGCATGACTCCAAAAGTTTCCAGGATAAGCTTCTCACAAAGTCCTGATATTGTTTCTACTCTTTTAACTTTTGCCCTCTGCTTTGGTGGCAGTCACAGGGAGAAGAATAAATTCAGCATATTCTAGAAAAATCGTCAAAAGTAACAATTCTGTACCTGTTCAATTATAACATGTTGAACAGGGTTGTTGCTACTTGCAATTATAAAGCAATTGTATCAATACACTGCAACCATTACATGGTTCACCTCTGGTCATCTCTTCTGGAAAGTGTGCATGAGAGGCTTGTCCAAGAAAAGCTTTACATGAACAAATCAGCATTAATTAATTAATGTTGCACGCTGCAAGTTTCAGCTCTATTTTAATGACATATTTGCTTCAGTTATTTCACCAGTATTAAGTCTAGATCAAATACTTATTTCTTGTACAGGTAAAAGTTCTGTTTAAGCTGAATGTCCTTGGGTAAGCAGTGAAAGAAAGATTGGCCTGAAGAAAGTGTGGCATTCCACCAGTAAATTCAAATAGCAAGCATCTAATGCAGTGAAATTTTGTGCCTCCCCAGTTTCAGCACAAGTTCAGGATGCTCATCAAACCAAGGATCAGCCCTGATCAGTAAATAGGATGGCATTAAATGATGATTTTACCAGATCATGAATCAGATTTTTTTTCCCATGATGGAACTGAGATCTGGAATAAGAATCATTTCAATAAGCATCTGCTTAGAACATACACCAAATCTGCTTCACGTCTTCCCTGGTTCTTTAAACAGTAGAGGGTCTGACAGTAAATCTTTATATTACTGTTGCTTCATGGAATGAATAGCCTAGTGTTCTGAGAAATAAATTATGAGCAACCAAGATAACACCAATATAGTCAAGACTTTAACTGCCTATAGTTGGAAGCTTAATAAACGGAGGGTGCTTGTGGAGATCAGCACGAACACCTGAAAGAGGCCACTCTCATCTACCCCTGGATGGCTGCATCATTCTGTAAAATCCAAAACGGGACATCAACTGAAACATCTGTCATAGGACAACAAATAATGATAGCCAAATGATGATGTGGGATTGGCTGACTGTACATTATACAGGCATGGTTATCCTACAGGTTGTATTAAATATGAGAGCCCGAGATTTATGTTATGGGTGATAAGGCCAAGAATGCTGTAAAAGTGAAAAAATATGGCAACAGTATGCAGTACATCACTACCAGGATAATTATTTATATAAAAAGTTCCCATTCTTACACTTCCAATGTGTAGGGATAAAATTCATATATTCAAAGAAGACATAATAATAACCTGTCAGCTTGTGCTGATGGATATGTTTTTAATCCAAATGACCACAGTATCCACTCTACCTGTCATAACAGGACACAAAAAATTGAATTTTCCTTTCATAATTCTTTAAGTTGTAAGGGAAAAAACACAGAAGCATGATAAGTAGCGCATTCTGGTGGACAAATGGACAGGCAATAGTAAAATGTATGAATAAAAGGTACTGTTCCTTCACTAATGCTATTTTCACTTGTTACACACTACAGTGCAGGCACAGGGAAGGTATCCCTTCCTTTGCTTTTCAAGTATACCCCAAGATAATCTAAGTTATATTGCCTACAAGATGAGACTGCAATAAGAAGACTTAAGAAGTGTATGACACTATTTAGCTCTCATTTGAAAGCAATCCTGCACAAAGCTGCACAAAAGCGCTGTTTCATGGACATTTTAACGACTTCAGGTTTGTGCCCACAAAGGTCCCCTATTCTTAAACTCTCTGCTACTGGTAAGGAGTATCTGACATGTATATTTTCATTTTTTATAATTCACTCAACCCCAGACAGAAGTTTTATATATATATATCAGATCCTTCTGATGCAGAAGGAAAACTACGGAGCTTGTTCCTGTACCCTCCACCCACAACACATACAAACTCACATCACACATTTGCCACTAATCTTCCCCAGTCTGCATTCTTACAGGGGTAAAAATGACAAAGAAATTTAACTAAGTTAATTTTAAGTGCTGAAAATGTAGGCAGACTGCTCAGTTATTTCATTTTGAAAGATCTTCATTTTCCCATCTGTGTTATGGCAATTTTATTACACATTCGGCAAATTTACAGTAACAAGATGTTCCCCTGACAAATTAATCACTTTCCAAGCATTTTATCATATAAATAAAATATCACCTCAAGAGAGAAAATCAGCTCAATCAGTTGATTTAACCCATCTTTCGGGGAACTCGTCTGAAACAGATTGAGCGCATTTTTTCCGAAGAGGGACTGCGCGCACAGCCTCCTGGACTCCCAGCTCATATGGCAAGGCTTTTCCAGGAGAAAATGTTTAAGACTAGCTGAAAGGATGCAAGACTCTTCCTGTAAGAACTACCTTGCAGCAATGACAGATCTCCACTGGGAACAAACAGAGATTCATAAAGAACTTGCTAAGGGTTTTGACTGAGAAACTACATTTCTCCCCTTAGACCACTGATAATAATTTCTGCAGCATTTCTCTGGTGTAATTATTATCATAATGTAAGAGTAAAATATATACTGTTTTAATGATCTGCTCTAGTGTTTTAAGAATCTCACATTAAAATAACACAGGTAAAAATCCTACCAGTTTTGCAGCTCACAACACGATTTTTAACTTGGCTTTTTAAAATTTTCCCAGTGCTCTCTAAATTCATTCTGGAAAGTAGATTTTGTTTTTATGAAAAATAAGTGACTGGCAGCATTAGCAATGCAATACGTGCACAGAAGAGAAGTGCATTCAACTCAAGTTTTCCCAAACTAACCCTTAAAACAACTCAATGCCTTTCTAGACAGAATCTGTCACTAAAGCAATTCAACTCCTCTGCCATTTAACCTTTCTCCCTCTGCCCTACTCTCCCAGTTCTACCTTCTATTAGGGACTGCCAACAAGTAGAAACAAAAACAAGGATGACAACCTCTGTTTATATTCCTGGAACTTAAAGTTGTTAAAAATTTTAATTTAATTTAGCCAGATGTGCTACTTTTTACCCAGAGTTAATTGTATCAATACGGGTTTTTTGTATTCCAGTACTCTGAAGAAGTATGATAGAAAATCACCCTTTTGCTCAAAGAACCACTCCACCGAGACAATACAATACAAACATGGAATCCTTACAACACGACTACACTCTTCAATGAGATATTGGCAATATTCTCAGCAACAAAGTTCTGAGTGCCAAGGACAAGAGAATTCACACATCTAGACAGGCTTCTCACTCCCTTTATTCCCTCAGTAAAATACTAACTTTACCTCCCCAAATACCAGCATACGAAAAACGCATATAACAACAAAACCTACTAGCAGGAAAACAGCAGCGTTTATGGAATGCAGTCAAACAGCAACATCAATGCTAGGGATTGCTATATAATTAATAATGCTGTAAATAGACATATTAATTCTACAAGGCCTCAATATTAAAAGCAGCAAGATCTGCACACCTCTGAATGGCTTGTGAGCTGTCAGTAAAGAAGGTTTAGATGAAAAATTATGAACTTACGCGCAAATACAGAATTCCACATCTTACATGTAATCTTGTATCTGCAGAAACATTCCTGGCTTAGGTATTTATTTTAAAAATTACTCTCAGAGGTCATGAAATACAAGAAAGAATTTTGAACATGGGTCAGAGCAACTTCAGGTCTTTAAACAGATGAAAACTTCAAGCAAACTGGAAAGAGTTTGTTATCCTTTAACGCCATCCTTCAAGTACTTTGCCAGGAAATTTACTACCTGTATCAAGCAACTTGGGCATGCAAGCTTAGCAGGATATTGTCCCAAAATCTGGAGCACCTAGAACCCTAACTCAATGGAAGATATCCTGTTTTCAATCAGTACATACATATCAACCATTTTTGATCTAAACTGAAAGCGGTTCTTTTTTTGAGCATGAAACGTGACTTTCAAACTGCACTAAGAGCAAGTACAGGGAGAAGATACTACTTTCCCCTCACTTAAACCTTTCCAACTGAACAAAATTCAGTCAAGTTTGAGCAGTTATCAGGACTTTGAATCCAGCACCCTGCCAGAAAACTGACAATCCAGCTGGCAGTGCAGGCACTGTGGAAGCAAATGAATTTGATCCATGGAGTAAAGACACAATTGATTTCAAGATTCAGCTCACCTGGTTTCAGTATCTGGCCAGCATTTTAGAAAACTTTCTGCTATGTCCAAACCAAAGCATAACACAGAGCCATCCACAGAATGAAAGGCAAATCTTGCAGACCTCACATAGGGTAGAAAGCTCCGGGATGAGAGGCTACCTCAGAGAACACTGGGTGCTCCTTATTTAACCAAAATTCCTACCAACATCCATTTTTTTGACAATATCTAATTGAGGCAAAGTATGTTCATTTGACACTCCTTTCACAAATGGCTTGTGGACAAGGCATTTAGATGCTTCTGCCTAAATGCCCATGGGATACACAGAATTTCTTTAATTGGCTTTTAGATTTAAAATTTAGCTGTTCTACTTGAAGTTGTGTCCTTGCAGTTCTGAAGTAGCCACTAAGCTTTTTATATACCGTGAAATATTTCCATCATTTTTTCCCTCTGCAATTGTCTCCTGATTCACCACAGCACATATACTGTACTCCTAAAATTATTTAACAGTGGAATACTGCTACAGGAAGTGTAAGAACTCAAAGACCTGGAAAGTTAAAAATCATAGAGTTTAGGTCACTTTCAAAGGCTAAATTAATCTTCAATTAATGGTGGGGGGGGATCATATTTTAGATACAAGATGGATATGCAAACAAACACAGATACTTTAAAATCATCTCCAGGATCTCCACTTCTGCAAACACCTCCTCTTCAATCTGAAGAAGATACAGGACACCAGATCTTTTAATTTGAAAGATGACAAAGTGGATTATTGGTTAGTTACACGTGCCAGTAGGGTGATCCATTACCATGGACGCTCTACGGTGAGTACACGATGTCCGCCTTAATAGTAGTCAGAGCCTTATTGGCTTAAAAAAAAAACGTAAAAAGGGTTTTGCATGTGAATTGAACTTAATAGGTTTGACATGGACTAACCTTAAAGAATCCAATCCACTCAAATCCCTTTGAAGGCTGCAGCTGAATTTCATGCAAATCTTACAGAAGTAGCCAGGCTGCTGGGATTTCAAGATGCCGTGTCCCTTTCTTCTGCAGATCTAAACCCAGGCAAAACAATGACACAAAACCCTCCCACAATTTCAAGGATTCCACTTAAGATGATCCTGGTTTTGTTCTTTGGCCCAGGGAAGTGTGACATTTAAAATTTGAAAGCAAGAAGAATCTGACATCAGGAAACACACTGAAGTAGGAAGCCAAATCTTCTTTATTTTAAACACAGCACTGGACTAACATTTCAAACATTAAAAAAAAAAAAATCTGACATGGCACGACTATTATTAAAATGTTTAGAACAGTAGGATGGAGATGAACTTTTATATTCAATGCACTAATGATTTTTCTTTTCTAAAGATAATTCAATTTTAGAAATAAATAATCCACCATACTCTAAATCTTCTGGTAGTCATTTTGAAATTCAAGCAAGCAACTTGAAAATAAACTTATTTATTTTTTTAAGGCCACTCTAACTATGAAATTGTGCTTTCTTACATAATTTTTTACATTTCTTTTCATTTCCATTAAAAATATTTTAACAGATTTAAGTGTCCTATGTATGCTTATGTAGGCAGAAAAGCATATATATATATATATATATATATTTTTTTTTTTGTCTGTGTAACAATATATAAACACTGACAGCTGGAAAATTATTTGTTTGATGACCGGATTTAATCTTCACCAGATAAACATGAGAGAATAAGAAAAAGGAAAAGCATTTGTCAACTGCTTTTCCTCTTAGAATAAAGTACAGATGACTACAAATGTAACTATAACCAAATCAAAACCACATAGTGTGTATAAAGCACTGACTATGCAAAGCAGTTATAAATTCATGGTTAACAAAGGGCACAGAAAGCCCTTAAAGGAAATATTTTATTTCTGCTAAATTAATACCTAAAAGCATTACATTTCATCAGTTTCACTTAGGTTTAAAGTCCCCAAAGATTCTCCTCCTGAAACTGGCTATATTTTATGTGCAAACCGGGCTGAGAGCTATCTAAATCTAGATAAAACTCATTGGCTTGTAATCTTCACAATGATCTATACATCTAAATCTATATGCAAATCAAACGCTCTCAAGCATTAACACATTCCAAAGCACCTAGGAGTAAGAGAGTGCTTTCTCCCTCTCCAAACTCCCCTCCTTTGCTCCTCTCCCCCTCTCTTTATTTACACCAGCTACCGAAATAATTCACACTGCCTCCTTTTCAGGCTGAATGTTGCTCTGCCGAAGCCGCAATGAGCTATTGCAGTAACCAGATGGACACATGAATGCAGCAGGTGGGACAGATGGCAGCCCGCCCTGTCTGACGCTGGCTGCCTCAGCCCGGGCTGCCTTTTCCTTCCAGGTACATTATCATCACTGTAGCAGAAAGCAGCACGCAGAGGGAAAAAAACCCTTTACATGCAATACTGTGGGAACTAGTTAAATAAATGACCAGATGCTTATGTGTTTTCTTAACCAAAATGCAATTCACTTAAGAGTGTGTAAGATGCAATTCCCCTCTCTCTCCCCTTAAAGGAGAGAAGTCCATCTCTATTCTCCAGCAAGCCCCTGAGTGCAGTATATAAAATAAAACAGGCCTGAAATCTTATCAACACCTTAAACTCATGACTTCACAAAAATTTTGGTTCTCCTTCTGTTTCCGAATACCTCTACTATTTCACAGGAAACTGGTCTCATTTTTTATATATATAAATCTATATATCTTCTAGTACATGGTCACAGTTTTTAGATGAATTCTTAATACCTAGTACATC
The DNA here is from genome assembly GCF_029207755.1 of Chamaea fasciata. Classification (NCBI taxonomy): domain Eukaryota; kingdom Metazoa; phylum Chordata; class Aves; order Passeriformes; family Sylviidae; genus Chamaea; species Chamaea fasciata. Next base: position 20,456,472 of record NW_027094088.1, on the reverse strand, counting down.
TACAGGGAAGAGCCTCAGCTTCCATCATGGGTTAAGTCTCTTGACTGTCTTCTACCGATCTTAAGATATATATATATATATATATATAGAACTACTAAGTTTACTACAAAGTATTTGACACTGCTAGGGAAAATGCAAACAAAAGCTGAGGCAGTAGGTCTGTCTTTGACTGCAAAAATTAATAATTTCATGTGATGCTTTCCTCTATGGAACACTATGCAAAACACACTGAAGCCAACACCCAGAATTATAATATATGTTCTGAACAAGAATATATATGAAAAAGGAAGAAATCTGGTGACACATCTGGCAGAGTTTGACTGGCACCAGTATCACTGTACCACAGAAGTTGCCCTTTTTATACAAAATGCACTGCTGTCCAAATAAGCAGAAGCAATTAACTTAATTTTCTTTTTCAAGTCAGCAGGCAACTGATACAGGATATTAAATGAAATCACTGTTGAAGGACCATTTTAAAAAATTATATTGCAAAAAGGTATTAAACGTAAGCAGTCAGTCAGATGCTCTGTGCAATCCTGTACTATCGAGATTTGTCTCTCCAACCTCTTTAGCCACCCCTTGTGCTATGCCAACACCTGCAGCCTGTGTTGTTCCCTTGTCTGTCTTCCTTTCACAGCGCTTTTCCCTCTACCTCCTTCTCATTAACTGCACCTTCTCTGAGCTGACATAGATGAAACCACCCATCTCTCCCTCAAACACCAGGTAGATTTCTGCTGACGTACAATAAAACAACCCCTACTTCCTTGCTAGCCTTTCTTGGTGTCCTTAAATTAAAGATACAACGTCACATGCAAAGGTTTTGTGCAACTATATATGCCCACATAGAGAGTATGGTAGTATTTGCAACATTAGGAAAGTATGTCATGATCTTTTCTGCAGCTTCCATGAATTTCTTGTCATTGTAGTCAGCAAAGTCCTTGAACAGGAATTACCTACATATTTACACACTGTACACCAAACACAGCAGCACAACAGGGGCCTCTACACTTCCTTAATATATATATTATTAACCAGGTACATTGTATGGAACTGATTGACAATTACATTCAACTACTGAATAAAAAAAACTTTTTGGCTTTGTTGGGGTTTTTGAGGGGTTTTTTTTGGTCTTTTTTAATTAGAATAAGCAATTCTACGATGTGGAAGGCAAAAGAAAAAGTGTAAGTTGAGACATGTCCTGTGTGATATTCTACTTCCCCAGAGCATACTGGTATAACTGGAAAGAGAAACTGACTGTAAATAAACCTGCATGGGTAAATGAGAACTGGTCCAAACTGGCAAAGGAAACCTGAAACAAACAAGAACTTATCTCTTCAGGGATTTAAACACACTCATTAGGGACTCAAATAATAATAAACACCATAATACAGCATCTAGTTTCATCTGGTCCAGGGAGAAGACATAGCAGCACTATCAAAAAGTCTATTCTTGTTTATTTCTGACTTGGCAGAAGCCAAGAATTACAGAAAACCTCAGGGGACAGACTGCTTTCATGGGATGCCCAGACTCATTCTAAGGCCAAAGAGGTTAAGCACTTAGGATAAACTTTGGATAAGTAGCACAACTTCTGTATGCTTACATGTCCTAACTGAAAACCCTGAACTTCAAGGTTTTATATTACCACCTCTGAGGGAAAAAAAAAGAAAGAGAAAGAAAGAGAAAGAAAGAGAAAGAGAGAGAAGAGAAGAGAAGAGAAGAGAAGAGAAGAGAAGAGAAGAGAAGAGAAGAGAAGAGAAGAGAAGAGAAGAGAAGAGAAGAGAAGAGAAGAGAAGAGAAGAGAAGAGAAGAGAAGAGAAGAGAAGAGAAGAGAAGAGAAGAGAAGAGAAGAGAAGAGAAAAAGGTCAAACGACCCAGGGTTTGAACATACATGCAAACTCATAAACCTATGCAACAGATTTCAGGACCAGCAACTTCTGGAAATGGTGAACTATGTACTAGCAGCTACAGAAAAGCATTTTGAGCTATAGTAACGAGTTTACAACATCAGAGAGCCAGTAAAAACAGGGCACTTTACAAATGCTATCACACAAGCCATGATTTCACTACGATGATATAAGCTGTTTTCTCAGCAACAACAACAGACGAAGAGAACACTGAACACGCAGAAACACCCTCTTTAAAAATAAACCTCTGAGCCACCACCAAGTTGCCACAACAGTAACACACACATTATTGGAGAAGCAATCACAGAACCACACTTGGATTCAAAATGTGTATTATGCTGGTAAACTTGTTTCACCACTGATAATGAATTAATACATTGGAAAATTAGGATTTCCCAAGCCTTCTGTTTTCATTATCAAAACCCACTGTTGAAACAATCTTGTATATTCTTAGCATTGAAACTGTGTACTTAACACAGTACACAGTGTGGGGGGGAAATGCACTAAGAAGGAATGAAATCATTAATTTTATAGTATTTTAGGTATGTTTTCACAGTGTAAGTATTAAAGCAATTGCTTTTAATGATGGATTTAAATGCACTAATTAATAAGGTAAAGTGACTACTCCAGGTATTTTAGAAAACAAATTCTTGACTACTTTTTGCTCTCAAACAAACCTACTCAATTCTCTTTAACTTCAGATTTAAACTCTCAATGCAATCTTCCTGCTTGGGCAATCCTTGCCATTACCTTGTGCACAACATTCATAAGCAAAGCTCTCATCCTATCCCAACATTTCCCCTCAAAAATCAGACCTGTACCTCTCTAAAGAGGTGTATAGGGATGTCCTGAAGCAAAAGGAGCCAAGCTGCAGAGGTGTCTGTGAAGACGTGATCTGGACCCCACAAAAGCAGCTATGGTTTTGTGTTTCATATTTGTTTTTGTATGGTTTTGTATTTCATAACAAAAACAACAAAACAAGCAAACAAAAAAAGAAGCATGGGCAAATACATCTCTATAACCTAAGAACTTGCAAGCAATTAGAGGGATAAAAGGAGACTGATCAAAAGAACTTCACTCTGTTCTATGAGAAAAGTCATTGTCAATCACAATCTAAAAAGAATATCATAGAAAAGAAGACACAATTATAGTTAAACTGGACTTGATATAAATACCATGAAGCAGATTTTCAAAAGGATAAGATTTTCCTCAGAGGTCTGCAAACAGATCTGATGATTTTTCTGAGGTTAAGTTTGCAGAACTTATGAAAATGCTTAGCAGGTCAAAAAAAATGAGTTACGTTTTTTTGTGGGTTAGTGTTTTGGTTTTGGAGGGGCTTGGAATTGAGAGTTTGTTTTTTTTTTCTTTTGTTAGAATTTTTTTTTTTTGCTGAGAGTTTTTTGGATTTGGGTTAATTTTCTTATTGTTCTGCTTTTCTTTTGTTGTCCTCTTATTTTTCAAATCAAGTTATGTATATAGTTTAAATACAGCTTGACAGATACCAATCTCTTCTCAAATCCATTCCAGGAATAATGGGAAAGAGAAAAATACTTATAATACAGAGCATAAGTTAAGACAGATGTTGATATTGAATGTAATGGATATAATAAATATGCGGTTTTAACAGCTCCCAAATACGCAGACACAAAGGAATGGAAAAGCTGCCTTTAAAAAGGAAATGAAGATAGAAGCAGACATCAAACCCTAAATTGCAAAGATGTGATTTCAAAAAGACAGTAAAATCTACCTCCCCCTCTATGTCAATGACTAAGAAAGTTTAAACACTGACTGCTGACGTTCCATCCTCCCTTTCCTCCGCTTCAGTTCTGAAGCACTGATTTTGAATACCTTGACATTTACCTCCCTGCCTTTGCTTCAACAGTAACAGAGGTGCACTCTTAAAGGAGGAAAAAGTGTCTTTAAAAATCTCAAATGCATAATAATTCTTGCACTTATTCCTTTGCAGCTGAGCAGAGCCATTTACATAGTCCACTAAACACGTGTTTAGTAAACACAAGAGTGCTTCTATCTTACTGCCCTTGTAAAACCAAGACAGGGGTTCTGTTTTTAGTGCACACTCTGGTTCAGCATTAATCCTGTTTTATGTTGTTCACACCTGCTGCTGACTAGCAGCCTGCTGATGGGTTGTGGTTTGTGCCGCTCCCAGACAATCCTCACCAGCTCCAACAAAAAACTAATCACTAAAGTGGAAACAAAAACCCAACTCCTGTGCAAAAACTGTAGAAGGCAAGAAAGACCTGACATTGCTACTTCATTTTTCTTACTCCACTAATCCCAACTGTTCAAATTTAAAACCACTGCTGAAGTACACATGCTTACATTTAGTCCTCATGCTTAGCTTTTCTAGTTCTTCTTCTCCAGATAGCTAATCTTAGAGACAAATGTCATGGACACAACCTTTATAAATATATGCTGTGTAACTCACCTTTTCCTTTGTGCCTAATAAAATAATAGGCTTTGCTCTAACAGAAGTACTGAATGCTGATAATGCATCCTTTTGTGAACCTTTACAGGAACAGGCTTTTGCAGATTAAAAAAAAAAAAAAAACAACTAAAACTTCCTTCCACATATTTTCACACGAATTTCAAGATATTACCGTTATTACAACACTAATCTACACGTGAGCATTAAAAAAAAAAAAGGCCATGATGTCACACCTATGCTTCATTTGTACAAAAAAAGGAATGCTTTATCCAAGACAAAAACGTGATTTGTGATTAAAGGAATAGGTCTGAAATTACATAGTGTTGATAGCCAAGGAGAATAAGAAACTCGAGGGAAGCAAAACAAATGAAAACAGAAATCTTTTCTTTGGTGAACATATGGAAGCAAAATGTGCACCGAGATCAGGGACAGAAATCATGTGAATATTTACCAACTCAGATGGAGGCACTGTTATCTACAACAAAGTTTTGCACTAGAAAATACTATAAAATGGAGGTCAGTACATGATACTTTCACACCCACTTTATGGTACTCTTTATATGACTAAAGTAACATAAACAAGCAACAGAAGATTTGTCTACTTTATCCTGTTATGCCATCTTGGTCTACTTCTTTCTACAAAGAGAAAAATGTTTTCTGTCCAAAACCCAAGTTCCTATATCTCTTAAACCCTACACAAACCTTTTCATAAAATGTTGGCTGGAGGCCAGTCAAGGCAATTTTCCATCGGTTAAAATTTATTTTGTATCCCATAGGCAAACACACACTGAATGACCCTTGGTGATTCTGAATTCTGCATAGGAACACCAAGGTGTTTCTGCATATATATAAAAAGGTGACATGCATCAAGCACACCTACGAATTCCACATTACAGCTTTACATCCCCAAATTCATCATCAGAAACAAACCAAGATAAATCAATCTTTATGTAAATTCAGCATTTCAACCTCTCTTGCAATTCAGATGTAAAACCAAGAAAAAAAGGGATCAGTCTCACTTGGTCTTATCACCTCCATCTGAAGGATTTCTACCTCTCCTTTAGGCAACCCAAGGCTGAAGATACGGGCATAATGCCAACACTGCTTTTAAGCTCACACAGAAAATATTATGGGGTAATCTTAGTATTTCCTGGTCACACTCTCTTAGGCAACTCTATACTGGTGCAAATGTCACATCCTGGCAGTGAGTCCTTGGACACAGGCTCCACGTCTTGATTGATTTATTTTAAAATACTACCAAAGCATTCATTTTTTAAAAATCAATTACAGAGACTGATCCAAAACCTGCTAAAATGAATGGCATTCTTTTCATTTAGTCTTGAATCAGTCCGCTATCAGTAGAAGCTAAAGATTTCTTCAAACAGATGCAAGCAAGATCTTTGCAGCAGACTGTCCTTACCTTGGAAAATCTCTCCTAACTTACCTAACAATGGTACAAAAGCCCCACACTAATTTTGTTGAACAGCTGCATCTGCAGTATTTCTCTTCCAGCATTATCTAACGCACAAGTATTACACCCTTTCTTTTTAATTGGGGGGGGGGGGGGGGAAGGCAGGGGTAAGGGGGAGAAGAATCCCCACCCCAGTCATCCATCAAATGTACATCCAGGCCGCTGCTCCTGAGAAATTTAATATATGCTAAAGAGATACAAAATGACATAAAAAGCTTTCAGAAATAAAAGTGCCTCAGAAGCTAGATTTTAATATTGCCAAGTAGGGTTTTTGCCAGATTGTAAAGTTGACTTAAATGCCAGGATACCGCATTTTAAAGGCGGCGGCAGCAGCTTACATACTGCCTGTATTAGTGGCTGAAGTGTATTGCTGATTCCAAAGATAGACTATCATCATCTGTGGGGGAGAATAAATAAATAAATAAATGAAAATCGGCATTCCCTACCAACCTTGCTACCTGCTGCCTTGAAGCACTCTTTTCAAGTGCAGCCTCCGCAGGAAAAAAAAAAAAAAAAAAAGTTAAGACTACTTTATTTTGATTATAGTGCTTTCCCCAGGCAGGAATTTTTATTTGTTAGAATCTTTAAACCATTACACTTTCAGTGATGCATTTTTATATTTACAGTTGACATCTTCATAGAAGAATGAAACCTTTGAGCAACAGCTCTAAAGCATGAAGGTTGCCTGCAGTAAGTACTTAAATTACTTTACACCCAAATGGAGCCAGTTGTTCTTAGCTAAAATTTAATAAACCTTAAATCAATGACCTTTCTTTTACTGAAAGCTCGCACTTGGGAAAACTAACTTTCCTAAGAAACATATTTTGGTGAATAAATGCCAAACAAAGGGCTATTTAAATCTCGACATTCTCCTAATTTATAGCTTGTGAACATTCAGTTCTTAAATTCCCGACTGCTACCTAATGTATAGGACAGTGGAGCATCGGTATAATCACATATCATTGATTTCAAAGTGTCACAGGGATCTCATTGACAGTAATCAATAATAATCCAAAATCAATCGAATATGGTCTTGCACGTCATTTGTCAAATTTGAATATCCCAGAATTAATTGTAGGCATGTGAAATAAAAAGAACCTAGAAATAAAATTAAAAAAGGGTACAAAAACACAAATCAGCAAACTTTGAGAAAATAATAGTGCATCTGAGCATGCTTCATGCCTGCTGGGGTAAGTTAATGATGAATCATACCTTGCCTCCCCAGCAAATACTCTGAGATACATTCTTTTTCAAACATGAAAATACATAGCAACTGAAGGCAGTGGACACACTAGTAACGATCAAGTATTACTTCATGAACAGCTGTGTTACATGCCAAATATTAACTGTGTTGCCAGTATATTACAAACTGCACAAGTATGTTACGCTAGGAATAACTGCACATGGTAAGTTAGCCACTGCACCTCACAAAGCAAGAAAGGGTAAAATTGTTGCATTTCTGTACCAAAAGCATGAATAGATGTAGCCACTTATCAAAAGAGCTGTTATTGTTGCCGAGGACTCCTCTCTCAACACACTCACCTGTAATTTCGTCAAGGTAATAAATCCTTCCATTCATTACAGCACACTCAAAAGCACCCTGCTATTTAATTTAAATGGAAAAAAGGCCCAAAGTGTCTAAAACATTTACTTTTGCTAATGTAAAAGTGCTGGCATTTTACTTCATTCCTGATAAGCCGGTGCCAATGGATGTGATTATTCTTTTCTTATTCAAAGCATATCAGTAGTTCAAAAGCACTCTCAATCTTATCAGGTGTATGAACAGCACAGTTACTGAAAACAGTTTGTACTGCTCCTCTCTCTTTCTGCCAGGCTATCAGATAAACCCAACTAACTAACTGTATTTACACACAATCAAACATAAGCTGTGTCTTCAGCACACTGTAGCCTGTTTCTGGCATGTTACAGGGTTTCTGCTTGACAGTAGTTTTAACTAAACCAGCAACAGTGAATTAGCCTACAACAAAAAATACAGTCACGTAGGGAGGGAAAAAATGAGAAAAATTCTGTGTAGAATGATCACTTCCATCTCAATATTTCACAGGTATTTATCTGGTACTACTTGGAAAAGAGCATGGAAGCAATAGGTTTCAAATGCATTCAAAACAGATCTGACAGGCCTTACCAGTAGAAAAAAATAATTTCTATTTGCTTTTTTGTTTATTCTGTTCTCCTGTCCTCTAAGAACTGTCTCTGATTTGCAAAGGATGAAAAAGTGAAAGAAAGAAAGGAAAACAGTCACAGTGTGTGAAGGCATTTAAATACCTTTACTGTTTTTTTCCAGAACAAGACAGTCATTTTTCATCACCCAGCCTTCACCTGGCACTAAAAGACCCAAGACAAATATAAAACAAAAAATCCCCCACTCTCCCCCAAACAAACCTCTCGGCAACTCTCCTCTTCGTTCAGTGTCTCAGATACAGAATTTTCAGTGCTAACTACTGAGGAATAATAGCAGACCAACTACTTCAGAAGAGCCATGCCTTTGAAGATTTCGCCTGCCATCAGAAACAGGCACAGCAGCCCCTCCATTCTCCTCAGGGTGACAGCCGCGCAGCATTTGAAGAGTTAAACGTTAACCTGGCTGTGCGCTGGGCGCTCCCAGCTTGCTAAATGAAAACTTCTGGAATGCCAGGAGAAATCCTGAGTTTCAGCTCTTTGATTAATTACAGCCTTCCTTGGAAGCTGGTGCTCCAGCCCCTGCGTGGAGGCTCCTTCCCTCTGCTCCCTGGCAGTGACAGCCTCTCCCTGAGTTCCTCTGATGGAGCAGCAAAGGGCAGGCCCGTGCGACCACCTGAGCCCATCCCGCGCCTCTGCCTGGGCTCCCGGCGCAGAACCAGCCATCCTCGAGATTGGGGCGAGAACAATGAGCCGAATTAAGCCAAGTGTGCAGTGCCGGGTAGTGCGGCCGATTGTTGTTTCTCCATCTGTGACACCAGGGCCTGGTGATTGATGGGACAGGTGTCATTCACACCAGTATCAGCCACCGGCAGCGGCCGCTCCGCACCCTTCGTATTGCCCAGCGCCAACTGGGCCCCAGCGGCTGCCAGCAGAGCCATGGGGTGTCCCTGGATGTCACCGGGCTACGGGGAACCCCAGCGTCACCCCTTTAATGCTGAGGGGAACAGTTGGTTGAAGACACGGCATTTCGTGCCACCTCGGAAAGTATCATCTGTCCCACCATGGTGGCGGCGGCTACGAGAATGTTGCCAGGGAATTCTTTCACTGATGGTAAAGTGAATATAATTCAGTAGAGAAATTCAAGGAGCATTAAACTAACATGGTAATGGGTGAAAAAGAATCCACTTTTTGGTGTTAAGAATTTTACCATTCTTCAAAGATAATTTCACTAGCAACATATGGGCATTTGCTTTGGAAACGCACTCTAAATCTATTTAAGATGGCAGGTGAGTTTCAGTGCTTTTTTTCAACTAAATGTTTCTCTCTTTTTTTCCTTAAAAATGAAAAAATAATTGTGCAGGAGAAAGCCTCACAGACTTGCTGAAATTAATCCCTCTGAAAACCATTTTAGCATTAATACTTGCAAGTCGAGTATATCACAGTTCACCTAAAGCAGTAAAATACCAACATAAAGGGACACTGGCATTCATCCTTCACAAAGACAGGACCCAAATCCTACAGCAAATCTGAAGACAGAAAAAAAAAAGTAAATAAAGAATACACAGAAAACTGCTTGATTCTTTCCCTTATATTTTCAATATATGGAAAACCATATAAACAAAGTAGTACTCTGCAAAGCATACACATAGAAGAGTATAATTTCCCCCCTTTAGCTAACTACTGTTTTTACTAGATTTTCCTGCTTTGTATTTCCTTAAAAATATTCATGCGTGAGATTGAAAAGTGTTTCTTCCAAAAACAGCTCTAGAAACAAACACAGAAATAGAGGGAAAGGGGGAAAGAGCAGCAACATCACAGGTAAGAATGGACGAAATAAAACAAGTCACTTCCTTTCCACCCATCTTGGCACCTTTATATGGGAAGGAATTTCAGAAATTCTTAGGAACAAGCTAGCAGTACATTTTAGATATGACATTTTCATTTCACTCACCAGCATCCCTACATCTACAGGATATTAAACTGTTTCATACCTAGCTAGCTTGGGGGGCCGGGGGGGGGGGGGGGGGCACGCACACATGGCTGGCTTAAAAATCTTTAATTAGATTTTTAGGGGCTTTATACTTTTGTTTATTTTTTTATCTGTTTAGAGTTGGGGTTTTTTTTCTGAGGCCATTCAAAACAAGCAACAGCAACTCCACATCATGTTCTCATTCTAACTTGCCAAAGCCATCAATCTCTGATCACACCTATTAGAATCTCACTGTAGCCAACACTACATTTTGCGACAGCTTGACCAGTTGTTTAAGTAAAGAGCATGTGATGGAGCAAAGCTAAATCGACACATCTGTGATACTTCTGACACCCCTCAGCATGGCTAATATTAATTTGTTTTCTTTGGCCAGGTAAGTGCTGCCAAAACACATTACATATGGTATGTAGTTCCAATCAAAATGATGAAAAGGAGATGTGCAGCGGGTTTTTTTTTTTTCCACTTAGAGCAATGTGAAAACACACAGAGTGTGTTTCAGAGACATCTTTGCTAAGCTACAGAGTAATAATTTGGAAAATCTCTCATCACTTTATCTTAGAATTTGGTTTCAGAATACAACCCTTTAAGAGAATCTGCCCTCCCATATAAAGACAGCATCTCAAAGCTGCGAAGAGTTTTTACTTCACGAAAAAAGAATTTAATTTTCACTGTATGATGAAAGGATATATTTAGATTATTCTCATGTGCATTGGGGTAACTAAACATATTTCAGCAGGTTATCATATAAATAAAAGCACACAATTCTATAAAAGGATACTATAAATGGCTTGATTAGACCGAGGACAAGGGCCTTCTATTTCATACACTCCACAATACTAACTTACCACGGTGTATGGCGATCCTCCTCCAATGTCATACTTAAGGTTCTGTATAAGTGTCACAAAACACTAAGTTTTGAGGACGGTTTTTTGTTGTTTTGCTTTGCCTTGTCAATAATTTTGATCTAAATAAGAAAATTTCATCTAGACGACATAAAAATTCAGGATGGTGACCCACAGTAATAAGACATTCAGCGGAATAGAAGAACAGCTTGTCTTATACTCTGTAAAAGTACTTCTATCGCTCTAACTTTCATTAGGCTGCTAACAGACATTTTCCTAGCAAGTATAAGAAGATGAAATGAAAAAATAAATTTTATTTCAATTTTAAAAGAAATGGGTAATGATGCTCTGATTAGACAGTTACACTACTTAAAAGAGGAAAATAATTGGAAATTAGATAAGATTCCCTTTGATGCAAACCTGCTATATTAAGGAACAGCAAAGAGAAAAGCCCTTCTTTGTTTGAAGGAAATACAAATTAATTGAAAAACATTACAAGCATTATGTAAACAAACCCAAGAGATTTAAAGCTTTTGTAACACAGAAAATATATAAATTGTTTCGTAAGACACAGAAGTCAAAAGGCAATATCCCATAGAAGTTATTCTCCAAAGTGCTACTGAAAAAAGCAATACCAAGTCCTTTAAAGAATAATCAAGCAGTACTATCTAAAATAGCAATTCAGTTTAATATTGTTCTTTAATGTTTCATAGTATTCTTTCTTCTGGACAACAGAACCATAACAAAAGAAGAAAACAAAAACCCCATAAGTATAGGACTTTTAGAGAGGACTACGGAGCATTAAAACCGCATATGTATTTCATGTTTTTGTCTGAGGACATCATGATGTCTATTAACAACTATATGCAGGAGGCTTCCTCCCCCCAAAATATTAATTTTCTTTACATATAAATATAAACGTGTGTCTAAGGACATATTAGCTGAAAAAATAAATATCTGTTTGACAGCCAAAACTTATAGGAATGTGAATAAATATTAGACCTCTCATTTACTCGAAAGAGAAAAATTTTACAAAAAAATACAGCATCTTTTAAAAGCAAAACTGTGAGTACAATACAAAACCTGCTAGAATACATGGAGAATCTGACACAAAATGAGGCGTAAATACTTTACATTGTTGGCCAGCTCTCTTCTCATGGATAAGAAAAAACCCACATAAAACCACATAAAGGCATCTGCTTTTAGACAAGCAACTGCACAGAGGGAAGTTATATAGCTCTGCATATATATATATACTTACTGTGTATATGTCTGTGGCTAGCACACAACAATAGATGTACACTGCCAAAACTGCATAAGGAATACACTACACACCTGGAACACACACAGCGGCACGGACATAAACGTGTTTGAACACAAAACTTGCTGTGTACAAGCAGAAGATTTCATACAAAATGCAAATATACAAAACACAACCACACACGTACATGCTGCTACAGATAGGACTGCACACGCATGACTCCCTAAGTCAAGCCTAAAAGACGACATACGAAATGTAAAAGAACATGTAATAAGTGCAGTGCCAAGCTACAGCGACTGTTAGTGTCATCCCTGCACTATCAAACATACATATGAGTATGATTGGAGACAGAGAGGCTAAATATTTCACTGTCAGAGCATGTCGAGAAATGCAATTCATTTCTCTCTCATGTGCTTTAGGACAATGACAATTTAATACAAGGCCAGTGGATGTAAAAGAGATAAAAACTGAACAAACTGCCCCAGCATAATCACAGATTTCCTCTAGAGAGCTCGGTAGTGTGAGGCTCATATGCACTTGTAACGGATCAACATTTTATTGTTTCTTCCCTCCATGAATTTGCTGTGAAAAAGAATTCATAGCAAAGCTTATCTTATAGACAGAGGCTACTTCAGGCTTCAACGGGAGCAAGAATCTCTTTCATATTTTCTTCCTACTTCTCCTATACATTTTACTTATTCTAAGCAAAAAAGTAATTATTTTATATACTTCCTTGAAAGCTTAATTAAGCATTTTTTTCATTCATGCTTACACTTCCACAGAGGTGCAAGCAACCTCTCTGAAGGCCCAGGGTCAGTCCTTTAAAAACTGTTCTGTAAAACGAATTAGCTTGTCACTTATTCATGAATATATTATATTTTTAGACCATAATTTTTCTATCATAACTTTGCAATATACAGAAATAGCAGCACAGCATGTGGACTGACATATCTGTGAGAATAGACATATCATACTTTTTAGCTACTCTAAGCAAAGTGGGCTTCAAGTATTGTTAAATATTATCATAGACAAGTTACCTTCTCTATTTGATGAATAGCACCATGTATTTGAAATTAATTGCAAAAGTAGGGTTGGCTAATGAGGTGGCCCTTATCTTTTCTCAGCAGTGCAAGCACAAGTATTTTTCTGCTGGCTCAATATTTTTTAAATGCCCAAAGTGCTATTAACTAAGTTGAAATCTGATTAAAATATGAACGCTAAAATATTCACAACAGCTAATGCAGCTACACACACACACACACAAAAAAAAAAAAAAGCTAGGAAAATTCTTATCTCTTTTCTTATCATTAAGCATGTGTCTTGAAAAATAATAATTAAACAAATTGTTCCCTACAGATTCTCACAGTTGTTTTGCTTCCCATTAGCATCTTTGAAAACAGTTTGTTAAGACAACAGTTATTTTTCATTATGGAACTGTGGGGATGATGTCCTTCTACCTGCCTCAGTTTAAAAAGAAATTTGCAGGAAATGTTAAAGCTTAAGGTCTGTCAGGAAAAGGACAGCAATTCTTAGGAAAAAACGGGGGGGAAAAGTACAGAAAAAAAGATCAGCCATTCGAGAGAATTAATGGATATCCACCAGGGCTTTGCTAATAACATGGGTTAATTACCGCTGCAACGCACCAGGCTCAGTAAATAAAAGAGCACAACCATAAACACATTAAAATGAGCACCCATCACTAGAAGAGGGGTAAGCCCCAGTAAAGGAAAATCTGCCAGACAGGCATTTCAGCACAGACCCTTTGTACTTTCTGCAGGATTCAAAAACTTGCCGGCAGTGTAGCAGAACCAAAAAGGCAAAGCCCTACGACCGGAAACAGGGAAGGAAGAAGGGACCAAGGCCTGCCTGCTGCCCAAGGGGAGAGCCCAGCCAGAGGCTGTGCGCCCACCCAGGGCTGTGTGCCACCCCACACACCGGGTACCCACGGGAACACCAGCCTGGGCCTTTATTTCTGGGGAACAACTGTAACAAACTATCTCATAAGACAGACGGGAGATGTTAAAGACCTTCAGAGCCTGGAGAAACCGTGGAGCGGAATCAAGCGCTGCTTCCCACTTCACAAAGAAGCGTTCCTCAGTCTGCCCCTTTCCTGCCTTTACGATTCAAAGACTCTTCCAAAAAAATTCTTCAGCATTTTGAGACTATGCCAAACCATTTTAAAGACTGAAACGGACATAAACTCTTTCACGTTTAGCACATAATCACCTTGCGCACACGCAAACACACAAATATATGTACATGTAAGCAACACACACACTCACATTCATCCACACACAAACACAACCCGGCCAGACTCACAGGGTGACTCCACAGACCATTCCCACATCACAACATGAGAACGGTTAGGAAAATATAAAATATGTACACCAACCATCACTGCACTGAAATACTCACATGATGTGACACCTACGTCCACTTTTTAAATGTTACAGCCATGCTACGCAACCTTTATTTCTTGTCACCTGCGTATTCTATCGGTTCTGTTGCAAGATGAAAATCCACGCACAGGAACAGATGAATTTGTTTCACATTTAAACACTGTTGCACATTTTTAATGGAAAAACTGGGAAAGCAGCTGCATGTTCAAATGAATGAAACACAGTGAGGCACAAAATACAAATGTACCTAGCGCACAGAAGGTTTCTGGAGTTACAAATCTCCTCAATTTTCTATGTCTGGCATTCAGAGACCATGTTTAGATTTACTAAACTACTCCTGTTCTCTTCCCTCCCTACCCCCCCTGCTTTTTTGGAGTGTTTCAATTGCCTTTCCTTCTTCCAACAGCTGTGACAACTGTTAAAACAGTCGGTAAAATTAAGTCCGCTCTATAATCCTTTAGTCAACGTTACATTTTAATCAGAGGTTGAAGGAGATTTCCCGTTATGAACGCAATGATTCATTTAAAATTATTAAACTGACACATATGTCAGAAAGAGCAGATATATGTCTTGCATCTGTTAGCTTATTAACTATTAGTAATTATTAGTGCTATTATTATTGCTGAAAGAGCAAAAAGCTAAGACTGCAGATGGCTTCAAGTTATTGCATTCTTGAACAAGCTCTGCCTTAAAATCAAAGCATACCTAGTGATGGTCAGACAGATGTCTGTGCACTCCCAAAATGTTCGGACAATTTTTAGCTCGAATCCTCTCTACCCTCATCCATAAGAGCTGCAGAAACTCTTACATCTATTTGTAAGTTCTTATGCTTACACGTGCGTATGAATGTTACAGTATGTAGTCAAATCGCAGTTATTATGGATGTTACTAACATGCAAAACTCTGGTGTTTACTGATTGAGATGGAGAAGCAGATATGTTTCTGAATGTTAGTTCTTCCTCTGTGTCCACTCAATCCCACACGCCTCCAGCCCCGCACTCAGACAACATATTAAGAGTGTTTTGAGATGACTTTTAATTGAATCAAAGGAAGAAAAAAATTAGTTTGAATCTTGCACCGGAGCCAAAAAGACATGTGCCCTGATTTCATTTAAATGCATCTACTCTAAGAAGCTTATCTAAACTAATCATTCAAATTAGCTGTAAGAAGGTAAATTCAAGAAAGCTCCTTTGGGGGGGCTGGGGGGGGGGGGTGTGTGTGAAACATCCACAAGAAAAAAAAAAACACAAAAAATACTCAACTTATCATCTTTTTATGTATTTTATGAAAAACGTGTCATTGTTAGCAAAAGCTATGGAAACTGCATCCTTACATTACGAAGCTATCTTACACTATATATATACAGTACGCTGACCTATAAGCATAGCTATGAGGGCACCCTACCTCTGCTTATTTTCTTTTCTTTACCCCCGAAACACTACAGTGGGGTTTTCCCCGCGTCCCCTTCCCAAACTCTATTCCTGCGAGCCAGGCTATTTGTCACTTCCCGTCTTATTTCCCTAACATGCGATCACGGCAATTCACTTTTCATGCCTGGCGTAATTACCACCAGCCATGCACTGTGCAGGCAGTAAGGACAGCTAGTGGGCATCTACCTATAGTACACTGTCACCTCCCGTGCAGCCTCTCCGCGGCCGCGGCGACGCTGGCTGCCGGCCGGGGCTTCTCCTCGGCGCTCCTGTCACTCCCGGCCTAACACCGGGGCACAGCGACGTAAGTGGCTCGACACGAAGAAAAATGAACCGGTGACAGCTCCCATGATATACTAATATTCAATCCCGGCTGCGGGCTGAAATCAAGTTCAGGAGCCGCTCCTCAGCCCCAGACCGCCCGGTTCTGTTTGGGCGCCACGCTTTCCGCCGGAGTCACTCCGCCAGGTAGCTGAGAAGAGCCAGCCAAGAACTGCGGCTCCTCAAAAAGTGCGTTCGGCCGCCTTTTGCAGGGAGCAGCAGGCGCGGGGAGGGACACGCCGTGCGGCGCGGACCCCGCCAAGTGCCCCACGCCGCCTCCCCGGCCGCTGACGCCGCGGGTCCGGAGCGGCGCCCCCCGGCAGGGCGCTCGCACCGCACCGGGCACCGCGCCGGCGGCCGCTCCCGGCCGGCGCCCTCCCGCCCGCCGCCGCCTGTCCGCCGGCGCTGCCGGCGCACCTGTCAGACGGCGAGCGCCGGGACGGCCGCGGGGCCGGGCGCTCGCCCGCCGCCAGCACCGCTCCCGCCGGGCGCCTCCCGCCCGGCCCCCCCCCCCCCCCCCACGGCGCGCAGCGGCCGCGCAGCGCCCCGGGCCGGCTCCCGCCCGCGGCCGCGGCGCAGCGTTACCTGCAGCGGCGTCTTAGGCGCCTGTCATGTTTTGGGGCAGGCGGCGTGCGGCGGTGGGGTGGGGGCGGGGAGCGGTACCTACTCTTCCTCGTAGTGCAGGGAGAGCGGCTCCGGCAGGCAAAGTTCTACCGAATCCATGTGCGCCCGGCGACCATCCTCCGTGCGCCCCCGCGGTGAAAGCAAAGTTTCCGTGGCCGAGCGCCGCGCACTTGGCACGGGCGCGCTCCGGGCGCGGCGGCGGCGGCGGCGGCGGGCGGGGACCAAAAGCTCGCCCGCGCGCCTAATCAAGGACTTAAAGCCCCGCGCGGAGCTCATGAATATGCAGCAGGGCTGTACATATGCATCCCCCCGGCCCGGGGGGACGGCCGATTGGTGGGGCCGCGGCCAATCAGGCGCCAGGGGCGCCGGGGCGGCCCGGCGCGCGGGGCGCGCGGCAGGTAGAGGGTGGGGACGGGGGAGCGGCCTGAGGCGGCGGCGGCGGCCGGGGCAGAGCCCGCGGACGTGCCCGCGCCGCCGGACCCACCGGCGGGGGCTGCCCGCTCCGCTTCCCTCCTTGCCTTCCCGTGTTCCCTTCCCGCCCGGCCCCAACTTCGGCAGGTACCTTGGCAGGCTCCCGGTTAACGATTGCGCGCAAAGGTAGAGGATGAAGTTTGCGCCGCCGCCGCTGCCGGTCGTGGCGTTTCGCTGTGGCGGCAGCCGGGCTCGGCTCCCGGCGCGCTCTCCTGAACGCCGCTTCCCTAACCTTTGGAACTGCTCGGCGCCGGGGAAAAACAAATAATTATAACGCCAAGCGCAGCCTGCCGAAGCCTCTGGGTAACTCAACTTTTCATTGTCGTGCGAGTTGCTTTTGGGGGGAAAGGGGAGGGGGAGCGGGCTGGAATTTGACTATGTATAAATGGTATTATACATAAAAACATATAAAAATTATACAACTATCTAATATAGGGATATATAATTATCTAGTTAAAAATTAAAAGTTTCCTTTTCTACTTCGTAAAAAAAAAAAAAAAAATAGACATTCCTAACAAAACGAGCACTCAAATCCAGTCCTTAACATAATGGGCGCAACTGGGAGGGAATACAGGTACGCGTGTTCCTATACAACATGGGGAGGGGGGTGGGTGTATTTATGTATATATATAAGGCAAATGCCCCTGTTTGGATGTTTAGATGTGTATATTTAGAAACGAGAAAGAAAATATCCAGAACTGATCAATTTTCTCTGTTAGTGTGCAGGGATTAGAGTGGACCAACTCAGCCTGCCTCATTTTAATGAGATAAGGACTGCACTGGGAGTAGCTCTGCATTAGTAAATCTGGGAGGGTGCCTAGACCTCTACAGTGTTTGGGGGTTTGGGTTTTTTGTGAAGTAAGTTTTGCTGAACTAAAAGGGCAATAAGCACGTATCTCTGTAGGCATGCCTGCATAAACATCACCAAGCCCGGTTCCAGCAAAACACTGCTTACAGCCAGCTCAGAGTTGTTCTCTGGCGTATGAAAGATTCCTGATTAAACTTGTTCCAGCACAAAGAACGTGCTCAAATTTAGGGACATTAGGGACACTGTTTGCACACTGAAACACATGCACATCCTGTTTTGAAAGTATCAGTAATGAATATGGGATGATTTTCTTTTTCTCAAAATCTACCACCTTTACTTAATATCATAACTAAAGCACCATACATATTTTCTGGGTTCAAAGCTTTTCTGTCCCTACCAGTGAAAACAGATGCAGGCTGTTTCTGTCCAGAAAAAAAAAAAAAAAAGAAAAACAAACAAACAAACAAAAAAAACCCACAACGACACTGGAAAGACAATTTCTTAGAATGCAGCTCAACTCTTATAAAATCTTTTGTGACTGGAGCCCTAACATGATGCAAATGGCAGTCTGTTAGATCAAAACAAATCAGTGCGAACCCTCAGAATGCAGTAATACTATTCACAAATGGAAACAGAAATGCCCTCTCCAAATCTGTTTCACAGCATTTTTTCAAAAAAAACCCAAAAAATGCAGCAGCAGAACCAAATTCCAACATATATAGGTTCAATAGACATGTTCGTGTATGTTTACAGCAAAGAGATTCCAGCGTTCTGTATTTAACCTTATGTGAAGACTGGGCCTGCTTCCTACAAACCTGGTATAAATACTTGCAATTTTAGGAATCAGAACTCACACACCAAAACTACAGCTCAGACTACTGTATAAAAGCAGGTAGTAAAAGCTTAATTACCAGTAGCATTATGCTGTCTGTATTGTTAAATGTGAACTCTGTAATTAAGATGTAAATTTGCTTCTGAGCAGTGAATTAAAAAGCTCTGAAATGCAGAGTAAAATTAAAGTACTATATAGAAACATCAGGGACAAAAAAAAAAATCCGTTTTTACCAAATTTTAAAACAGGAGGCATTAAATCTTGTTATTCTGTTAGAGCATCCTCTTTAAGTAGCAGTTTGATAAATTCAGATTTTGGAATCAAATCAGAACTTGAATATGATGTCTTTATGTATAGTTATCTGTGTGACTATATAAACTCAAAATACAAGTCCTACAAACTGATTTACATATGCAATGGACAAAACATGCAAATACAAATATATTGTTTGTACTGAGCCCCTCTGTGTCTAGATTTATAAGAGTATGTCTGTTTATAGAATTATATCCAAAATGTCTGTTTTTCAGTATTTTTTTATTTCAAAACAAATCATTGCATGTGTATGTCTTCTTCTTATATAAAAAATCAGCCATAAATGACTCCCTGTACATGTGTGATTTGATATGGTCACTTTTCTGTATTACATTCCTTGGAATACACCCTCCTGAAAATCTGACAGCTAATCCATTTTCAAACTTAGCAAAGCACAGGTTAGCTTCATTCCTACTTCTGTTCGTTATCTCCTATGATTTTATATTCAGGAGCTGAAACACGATGGGCTCTCCTTCTGTCATGGTCTGTCTTCCTGTAAGCCCTCGTTTTCACATCCCCGTAGTTTTCACTACCTTGTGAGCTTGTTGTCCCCCACCCTTCTCTCACCCCCAAATAATGCATTTTTCCTCTCTCCCTGTGAGCCATCATTGGTTTTCTATCAAGCATCTTTCATCCAAGCAAGCGGCTCTCTGCCCTGCCAGTGCTGCCTCTTGGAGAACAAGAAATACCGTGCTGTACTTTGCATGTTGATAAACAAAGCACTTGGCTTCTTCCCCCAGGGACCGAAAGTGTCACCTCCACCAGACTGGGGCCTGGAATTCCAACTGCATTCTTGAACTTGGGTTTCACAGTTACAGATCAGTTTGAGGAAAGTAGGGGAAAAAAAATATCAGAAAGAGATTACAGCAGCAAATAAACTGGGGCTAACTGTAGCTTCACTTAAAGCTCTTCTGTAGAAATAAATAAAAGCAGTAGTAGGGGGGGGAAAAAGCAATCCAGGTACCAGTTTACTGAATTTTATCAGGGAATACACAGTAAGAACATGCATGCCAACACATCTGCAATAACTTATTAAAATGTACAGTGCAAAATCTTACCACAAGGAGTCTATACAAAACAGTGGTACTGGAATCAAAAGAGAGGGGGAGAAAAAAAATCAGGAGTGCCCGTACCAGTCAAGGGGCATTGCTGAGCAGCACCTACATTTCCCTGTCTCTCTGTGCATTTAATTTTTCCCTTGTGTTCCGAACAGTACATCTTTAAGCATCTTCACATCTAAATACTACAGACATTTCAAGGCATCAGAAGAGCCAGATTCTTAAAGCACAGCCACCTCAAGGCAACCGAAGTGAGGTTCAGTGGCACTTCACAGAAACCTCACAGTGCGTTGTGTCAAATGTGTATTTACCAAAAGCAGCAACAAGCTCAAGCCAGCAGGGAAGCAGCAAGATTATGAAAGTCTGGTAGCTGCCGAGGGTTTATTTGGGAATAAGCATACTTTAGATAAAGATTTGCAATACACCATGAAGCCTTATTCAAAGTCCAGCTGGAAAATACTGTTTTGTTAAGAGTTTGAAATAAATACTGAAGTGTCACCAAATATGTGATCTTCTCTTTATTCACAATCACTCATTAAAGAAACTCAACTCAGATGTGATCTCACTCAATGCTACAGTGAGATTAACATTAGAACAGTACTGCCACTGTCTACTACTCTTGTGTTTCTCACTGGAAGGCACTCGGTGCACCTCTGGATGTGCTGCTAATGATTTAAAAAAAACCAACGCCTCAAAAGTTCCAAATTCTGCTCACCTGATTGTACATAGTTGGACAAACGATATCAAGTTATTACTTAAAAGACATCTGCTGCTTCGGTCTGTATTTAGCATTAATTACTCTTTGTTTTGATCTTAGGGGGAAAAGCTCACATAACACAATCTCTGATGGTCCTTAGAACTTTTCCACAGTGTGTTCACAAATACATGGAGCAAGGCTTTTACCTTTTGCTGCTATATTCACTCCCAGCATATAAAAAATGTCTCTGTGAAATAACAATTGCCTTATCATTTTACTGAACTACATTTAATTTATCTGGTCTCAAATATTTTCTCCTTGTTTTGTTTTCAAGGGCATGAGTATGGGTATTTAAATGACTGCTTTCACTGGTACAGAATAAAATCTGTTCACACTGCTATAAATGAGTATTATTCTCTTGACAAAACACCTTTTCCAAAGCCTCTGACAAAATGAAAGAAAGGGAAAAAAAAAAACAAAACAAAAAAACCACAAACCAGAAGAAGGGAGGCACACGCACATTGCCTGTCACCCACCAAAAAAGGTCTCCTCCCTAAAGATAATTCAGGCACACACTTCAATATGGATATCTCACTATTACCCCAAGCTCTTTTTTTAGTGTAAGTTTCTTCAGAGAAACTGAAGTGCATTACTGTCTCAGACAGCCAAGGATAAGATGACTGAGGGAATTCAGTTGCTCTGTTTAATTAATACAGGATTATTTCACTTTCATTTTGTGAAGCTAATAATATGACTGGTGGAATGTCAGTAAAAATTAAATCATAAACTAGTGCAGTACCAAAGGGAAAACTTACTTTAGTTATGGAGTATTCCCAGCAGAAATCTTGAAAATCTTATACATATTTACACTGATAAAATACCACATGTACTTCATGGGATACTGCAAGCTTTCTACAATCCTTGTGGCATGTATTTACAGAGCGAAAGTTAACATTTTGAGATTATACATTAATAAATGAGTTGCAGTTGTATTGTTTCTTGAATGTTAAGCACCACATACTAAACGCAGGAACACGTTCAAGGTCAATGCCCTATTTTAGACCTTTTCAGCAGCTGTGATATTATGATAATCACACTTAAAATATTCCTATAGAAAGAGTAAATTAGCGCCTTTCACTAGAAGGATTATTATGATAAACAACAAATCTGAAAGAGAACAAATTCAGATTTCTCTTTTTGTTTGTTTTTTTTTTTTTTTTTTTTGGGTTGGTTTGGTTTCTTTTTCCCAGCAATGCAATAAATCGCTGTCTTTTACTGTGATGGCTTTTCTATCCAAGAATTAAAAAAAAAAAAAAAAAAAGGCAAACCGAAAACCCCAATACTTTATTCTGCACTTACATTACCTTTTGGTGGGTTGTTTTTTTGGTTTTTTTTGGAGGCCTCACCTATGTAAAAGTGCCTTCCTTAAAATGCATTTATGCTTTCTATTAGAATCAAAACATTCCAGTTGACATCCCATTCTATCACCTATACTGCAGTGAAATGTAATATCCCACTAAACCAGAAGGGAAAGAAGAAAACTTAGCATCAGCAGCTCTTCCTAAGCAAGATTAGGGGTTTAGCTCCATCTAATTGAGGGATGAGACGTGTCCCTCAATGGGTCTCCCCACTCCCCCACCTGCCCTTCTACCTGACTGCAAGCTCAAAGTGCTAAAAATAGAAGAAGACGATGGAGCGTAAATATTTCCCCAGTGAAAACACCAATAATCTTTACTGTGAGCTGACATGAATTGCTTGTTACACTGCCCAAGGATATCATGGCTTGAAGCGAGAGTGCAGACACGCAGAGCCACCAACGACCCTCAAAGCTTTTGTGCCGTCTATTTGTGCATGTCCATGTCGCAGAGGCTCCTACGACATCTGACGTGGAGCCGGGACACCTGCTGTACAAAACGCGTCCTCCAGCCTGCCTGCCCCCACCCCCGACAGTCCCAGCCCATTTTCCATCACTCTTCTGCCTTTTTCTCCCCCTGATCCCCCTCCACTCCCTTCGCTCTGGCATTTTTATTATTAATGTTATTGCTATTATTACTGTCCAAGCATAAGCTGATCCACAGGGGAGCCTGTGTAATTTAACCCCTCAAGCACTAAATTCCTTCACATGTGCCAAAGACACAGGTTTGTTGTTGCCTCCAGCAATATCCCGGGAAGACGAGTGATGGCGGTGTCATATCATCACACAGCGACTTAATCTATTGCGACACCCAGGGAACGGGTAACTGAAGAGATTTACAGAACATGCTCTCTGCCTGAATACAAAATGTTATCCCCTTTACCAACAAACTCAAGTCACGAGAAGCAAAGTGAAACAAATTTTGCCCTCTTATGACTCACTGTTTCCATGACCGCTTTATCCAGTCCTGCCCCCACATTACTTGTCCCACTGTACATCTTCTAGCTATACAACACTTCTTTTCAACATTTCTGTTCTCCATCCTTTGTTCTTCACGTGTTCTCTGATTAACAAACAGCTAGATCATGTTGAACTGCCAAGTAACATAAGCCTTAGAAATCTTTTATCCATACGCTAGATGACTGGAACTATCACATCAGCGTTATCTCCACGTGCTGTCTTTATGTTGTTTGACATCTAATGCATGCTTTTTAAAACAATGGATTAAAGGGGTTGCACTTTCTAAAGGTGCAAGGAACACTAAATTAAACACAGATTAGCTACAATAAATACCAACCTCAGGAAAACATCTATTTTAACTACTGAAGACCACAAACCCCCACTGTTTCTCAAGTAGGGACTTTCTACATGGTTGTCCTGTTATCCATAACTATTAAGGAACAATTCAATATAATAAAGCAGCCTTTAACTCTTCTCTCCAAGATCGAGGTGAGATTCTCTCTCTTCTAACGTTTCACTGACCTAGGAAGCAAGAATTTGGCACAGAATTAATACTGGAGACAAATGAAACTAGTGAAACGTCCTCAGCTCAGGATAACCTGACTGTGCTGGTGAAAAGAGCTTTCACCATGGGAAATTAACAGCTCTGAAACCACTGGTAACAAAGGCTGAGTTCAGATGCTCAAGAGTAAACAAATCCTTCCTTCCCATAAAGTAATAGCCACCCTTATCTCTAGACACCCAGATCTAAAACAGGTAGAAGCTTCCATGAAGGCCCACTAAACTCTGTCCCTGTAGGAACAGAATTCTGATTTTTGTTTCAGTATACATGCCTTTTTAAAAGCCTGTATCAGTTGACTTACTGAGCAATGAAAAATGTAAGCTTTGTATAGAGGCATAATTAGACTCCAGCTTACATGATTTCATGAACACACACTTGTGGGCACAGGAAGACACTAAAAACTCCTTGTAACTTGTGGGGACAGGAAGACATGAAAAACTCCTTGTACTTCTCCCAACCATTAAGATGAAGAGACTTAAAGGTTATCATGGATATACAGTTTCCAGATGGTAACTGTGTGGTTCCAGGAGCTTGAAAGGAAAGTGGAATTCAACTGCTTTTCTTCCCAGGTCCTTCAGCTCCAGCCCCCTGAAAGCCCAAGGCCTGATGTGTCAGGGTGCACTGAGACGCTGTTGACCACTGCTATAACCCTTTCCCCTTAGTGGTGGGTAGGAGGTTTGGAACGCCCACCAAGAAGATGCCAGTGCACACCAACACAAGTGCAGCAATCCTGCTGTCTCCAGTAGACTTGTACACTAACATTTAAGGGAACATTAACGTCATTAATACAATAAAGAAGAGTCACACTTTTAACAGAAATACCTGTGTTACATTACATTATTACAATGCAACCCTTTTTTTCTGGCTCTATTAGTAAGTATGTTCAAATGACAGCATATAATCATAATGACATCCTTCTGCAGCTGAAGCCTTCTATTATCAACTCTGTTTCTGTCCTATAGCAGCTTCGCTTCTATTGACCAGACAGTTAGCCCTGTTCAATTATTCAATCTCAAATCAATAGATTTAGCTCCACGTATAATAGTTGAAGTGTAAACACTATGCACATGTTATTTCAGCTTAATTCATTTACTTGCAAATCCGAATTTATATCATATTTTTTTAAGAAACATGCAAACTTCAGTCTTCATTTTAGGCTGTTTTTTCCTCCCATCAGCTCTGCCCCCATTTCACAGGTGTTACATTTCCAGAAATTGAGTTTAAGTTGCCTACGACATAAATTTTTGTCTTTCACAGATAAAAAAGGGGAAGTAAAAATGATAATTATTTGATTCTGATGATGCTGAATAAAGCAATAAAATAGCAGTATGACTTTTAAGCAGATCCAGTCAATATTTCGTTGCTAAAGCAGTCACTCAAGGTGTGAATTGATCCAGAAAATACGGCCTTTAGACTTACTGCACTTCTGACACTTGTATCACAAACAATTTGGTTCAATCACTGCAGATATGTGTTTGTGTGTGTGCCTATACCTACAACAAACCACATGTAAGTATATTATATCATATTATATTATGTTATGTTATACTATATTATACTATATTATACTATACTATATTATACTATACTATATTATACTATATGCTCTTGGTTACCTACATATCTTCACACAAAAAAGTAGGTGGCAAGAGTAAGCTGAACCAACACATGCATACAGAAGTGAGTATCTCCATCTTTCATTCTAGTTAGAAGAAACTTTATTAATTTTGTCCCTCCGAGCTTCCAGAGTTTCCAGATGACAGACAGACTTTACATTCTTTTCTCAAACAAATGCATGTTGACTTGAGCAGCACACCTCCCCACTCAACACTTCAGCACTGCAGGACAGATTCCTGATTACCTACAATGCTTTGTTCAACAGATTCCTGATTACCTAATTCCATTTTTGTGCATCTAGGAAACAGATCTAACACTAGTGCCATAATGCAGTGACCAGGTAACCCAGAATAATATAGTTACAACTTATCTGAGCCTGAGTTCAAACAATGCTACCCAATGAAATACTGATTTCCTGGGGAACACCCTTGCTGTTACCTGCCTTGAACCCTTCCAGGACTATGTCCAAAGCAGCTGCAGTTTATGAGCTGGAGGATAATGCCAGGGAGCTGTTACAGCAAGGAAATCTAAAGCAATTTCTGCATACAACCATTACAATGTGACTGTTAAGAGACAGATAAGAATTTCTCTATTATTGTCAAGGAAACAATAGGCTTAACATTTTGGAAAGGCTTTAAAACATAAAATTTCTAAAGGAAAAGTTACAACTCAGTCTTCCTACTGACCCGTTTACTCCAATTTCAGATTATCTGCTCCCAAGGTATTAGCATAAACTTCTCCAGTGTTATTAAAGGCCGTATCTGCATTCTTTAGCACTGGTTGCATTTAGTACACATATTTGCAGAATGCTAACAGTCTTTATTCAATAATGAATTTGGCAGAAAAACAAGAATCGGCTCTCTTTTAATGTTATTTTTCTAAACAAATTCTCTAAACCTGATTGAGTTAGATCCTTGAATGACACTTTGGAAGATGCAACTTGGAGTTTTTGAAAAAAGTGA
Source organism: Chamaea fasciata (assembly GCF_029207755.1). Taxonomy (NCBI): domain Eukaryota; kingdom Metazoa; phylum Chordata; class Aves; order Passeriformes; family Sylviidae; genus Chamaea; species Chamaea fasciata. The sequence goes on along the minus strand of NW_027094088.1, from coordinate 20,429,949 downwards.
AACACTTAAGGCAAATCAGACTTTTATTCTTCATCCACTGAGAAGCCTCAGATTTAAGATGAAAGAGCAGGGCTGCCTTTCTCTCTCTCTCTCTCTCCTTATCCTGCAAGGTCCCTTCATTCTCCTGTTTTCCCAGTAGATTTACTTGTGAATCTGGTGACAGCCACATTTGAAGTCCTGAGGTCTGACTCCTGACCTCAGTTATGTTAGCCCTTCCCTGCAGAAGAACTAGCCCTTGGATCACTGACTTGCTATTATTCTATGGTTAATAGACCTGAGCTGTGCAATATTTTTTTTATCTGGCTACAGTCCTATCTCTAAATTCTCTATTTAGAATGAATACCGATTTTGTGACACGAAGTCTGCTATATAATGAAATGCAAACAATGAAAAGGCTAAATCAGTTTACAAAAAATCTATTTGTCAAACAGTGTGGAGATGCTCCCAATTTAGTCTGGGCAGTGCATGCAGCTCTTGATAAGGGAGTTAAACCGAGCCGTTCCACTGCATAAAAATAAAAGCATCTGCAAGGGAGAGGCTTTTTCTTTAGGAGACTCTTCCTTAGAACCTATAGGTAATTATTAAAAAAAAAAAAAAAAAAACAAAAACAAAAACAAACCCAAGAAAAAAACCATCACCCTCACCCCCCCACATCCCTTGGATTCTGCAGGAATTTTCCAACAGCCAGGAGCACTGTTAGAGGAGGTAACAGCAAACGCCTCCCCAGCGCAGTCCCCTTATGTCACATTTGCATTTCTATTCAGCTACACTGCCTGACAATGAAGCAAATGGGCCTGCCTTATCTGTACAATTCCGGACAACAGAGATTTCTAAGCCATACAAAGGAACGAGCTTAACATTCAGCATTCAACACCTCCTGGTGTCCCCCCTCGCTCCCCGCCCCCGGCCCTGGGGGGATGGCGGTCACACAAACACCTGGCCACGCCACAGCCTGACACCCTCGCATGGCATCCGAAAAGGAGCCGGCTAAGAGAAGAACAATAAATTACAAGAAAAAGCGATCGAGACTTTTAAGGAGCTCGCCAGCCTCAAGGAAGAAAACAGTCCCAACCCTCCAGATTTTCAGGCTTTGTCTGGAGCGTAAAGGAGTGTCCCTGGAATGTAAAAGTAGATAATATCTAGTCAACCATTTGTGACTCCCGCCGTCCCTTTTAGGCTGGTATTTAATACAGCAGATGAAACCTATAGAGCCTTTTATCAGGGAAATTTCATATCACCCTAGTTTTCATTAGAAAACCTTTAGCAGCTAGGCTGGCTAACTCATGCCATTTCATCGCACCACGAGGAAATTTCCGGCTAATTCCTTCAAAATTAATATCGTCTGATTTAAAAGTTAGAAACGACACGAAAAAACCTGCACAAGCTGAAACATCCAGATCAAACTTGTGTTATGACAGGACTTAAGCCAGCTATAATACAGGCTAGGGCTTTAAACAGCAAGGAAAAAAATTACAGTGACACAGTTCTGTAGACACTTTGGCTTTAGTCTGGCTTTAGATTAGATATATATATATATATATATACATATTTGCACTTACACATTGTAGCAGTCTTCTTCGCCCTCTCTTGCTCTCAAATACTCAGGGTAACAAAATAGGCTTCAATCTCAAGTACAAGAAACTTCATTGTGAATGGGGTAATCCACGTGATTATTTGTATACACAGAAGTAATCTGGGGTAGCAAGCATGGAGAGGGAGGTGGGAGAGTGTCCCTCTTTTTGTCCCAGATTGTATACCCTAAAGCAGAATATACCTTTTACACAGCATACCGAATTTTAAACTGCTGCCTTATACCTTAATTGTCCTGATCTTCCAGGTAAGTTTATTCTTTGCTGTTGAACAAATGCTGAATTTCTCCCTAGAGGTGGTTGCAATGAGTAGTGATTCTCTGTCTTTTTCTCACTCGCACAGTTTTGAAGATTTACAGGCATGAATATCATCACGTTAACACAAAATGATATTACTATTGCCAAAAAACAAGGCAGTTAAGCACAGAGACAGTGAGGAACGAAGAGCACTTACTCAGATTCAAAGGAAACCCAAAGCTCTTTAAAGCAGCCCATTGTTTCAAATTTTACTAATATTGATGCATCAAAAGCTTCTGTGGTTGTTGCCTTTGCATGAGTTGGAGCAAGAGGCTGGAGTGCATTCTGCCTCAAGTGCTCATGAGAGAACAGCCAACTTTTATTACCCTTAGCACCGAGAATGGCTTTATTGCAGGGAAGGCATGAAACTAGCATTGTCCTGGAATCACACCTCCTAAAGCACCGCAGATCCCTCAAACTCTGTCAAGGTGACAGATCATTTTTACCTGCAGCTGTGCAGGCATACGAGCAAACTTCATACAAGGCATGGGAATACAGTGCAGTGCAGAGCAAATTTTAGGCCTTACACTTGCTGTGATCAAAATAAAACACAGGACAGAATTAAATAATTGCTATTTATATGTCAGTATTTTAAAACACTTTTCTAGACTGTAGTGTCAAAGATACTATGAGGTATCACACACTGCTACATTGTTGGACCTACTTGTTTTTGTTGATTAAAACAACAATTAGTACAGATGGGAGTGAGAAGTGGTAGCTGAGTAAAGAAGAAAAGAAACCAAGTGAAACATTTTTCCACAGATTGGTCCAAGGTTTATTTTAATCTCAAAACAGGTTAGCTAAAAGGCTTGCTGTAACTATCCAAACGAAAATAAGCCCTTATTTCTACCCCTTCATTAACATGCAAGGACAGAAGTTGCAGCATTTACCTTGCTGAATGCATACACAGTTTATGCCTGTGTATTGCATCTTGAAGATACTTGTCAGGATGGTTTCTACAAGCCTGTCCCTTCTGGAGTAGACTAAGCAACACAGCTGACCCAGAAGGATTAGATGAGAAATTCAACTAATTAATGAGCCCTGCAGGCAAAACATCATTTCTTCTGCTCTTTGGGGCTTTTACAAGGTCAGCTGGTTTGTTGGGTTTTTTTCCCAGCATCAGGTCAGACTCACTCATCTGTCAATTTACACAAGATTTGTAAGACAATAGTGGCCACTATCAAGCCAAACAACATGGTACATTTTCTCCAATCCCTACAGTAAGGGAAGAACTGTTCTGGCCAATTCAGCTTTATTAAAATATGCTTCTCTAATGTTACTTTTCTCTTCCAGGCCAATAGCTTAGAATTACAAACACAATACTTCCCATTTACAAAAATATTCTGGATCACAAGTTCAAATATTCTGGAACACAGCTGAACTCCCCCCTCCTGCTCTGCTGTCTTTCTGATGATTGCTTTTGTGAGTGTCACATGGCACAGTTTTCTTCCATCTGCCAGAGAAGTTTCCCAAAAAGTATATCAAGTTCAAGAAATGAGGAATCTGATTCAGATAGAATTCAGAAAAATGATCAGCTCACCTCATCTGTTTCTCTAGCAGTATGTGCACTGTTACCATCCAATGGCCTCTCTGGTAATAAACTTGTCCCACCTCCCATCTGCTCTTCTTGCTGGCCTCCTGCCACTTCAGCCTCAGTCCTTTCCTGTCTTCAAGATGTCATTCAACTTCACTTGCTCCCCTACCCATTTGTTTCTCTTTCCAAGTGAGATCAAGCATACATCTTTCTATGTCTCTCACTCCAGCCTTTAACTTCTGCTCCATCTTTTTAGTAAGTGTCTATATTTCTGCTCCATTTATCATGGTTGGCAGTATGCACTATGCAGGTGTCAAGGAAACCAAGAGAGAGTTCACTATTCATGATGCTGCCTTTTCAGCCTTCTTGTGGCTTGCCATTGAATGTCAGCTCCTTAACACTGAGCTGTATGTTGAGAAGAATATTATCAGTTAAAGACAAATTACTTGAAGCCAATACAAAAGCATGTGAAGAAACAAGGCTGCTTTAGACTTTTTCAGTTTGATCTCTAAGATTTTTATTTGCTTATTACTTGGGTTTTCATGTCATCCCTGCACGATTTTTTCCTTACTGGCTAAAAAATAAACATCTGAGACATGGCAAAGTGCTGGGATATAACATGCAGGCAGACCTCTGTAAATGCAAATACCTAATGCTTGACTTCAGTAAATGCTTTCTTTTCACATCAATACAGATTTGTGTTTCACTAAATGTAATCCAGCTCAGAAAGAGACATCTTGGGCTCAGCAGAAAAGAAGTCAGAGGTAAATGAGAAACACCTAGCTGGCTTTCTGCTAAGACTGAGAGCAAAACTCCACCCATCTCCTCTGCTGCCTTGAGCAGGGGGAAGGCACAGCCTTGCCCCTGAGGGTGAGCCCAAGAGGATGGGTTCACCTGCTACCAGCCAAGAACCACTGCTTTTAAGGACAACACTCTATTCCACAAACATACAAACATCATAAGAATCTAATTTAGCGAGGAGAGAGTTAACTTGATGACAATTCACAAATCACACATATGACAATGTTTTTCAGGTCAGACAGTTCTTTGGACAAATGCAGGTTAGAAACAGCATGATACAAGGGGAAGAATTAACTACTGAGGTAACTCATATATGAGGTATCTTGAATTATTTTGCATAAAGTGCAGTAAAATGTTTCCATACAAGGATTTTTTAACTCAAGATACATAGTTTTTCATGACTACAGTCTGATTTAAACTCTGTTTCTTCTACAGTGGAAGTGCACACATCCAACATGAGCACAGTTCACTGCTTTCTATTCTGTATGACAAAGAACAGAGGACATACACTCCTCATAATCATTTATTTCCAAACACTTCTGTCCAGGCCACCTTCCTGGTTTTACCCATCGTTAGTATGACAGCAACAATAAAACTAGAATTTTTCTTACAGTAAAACAGACAAAATGTCCCATTTCTGGCCCAGCTAAGCATCTTCTAATCCAAAGTTTATAATTTCCATCCTTACCTATACTTTATGTGTTCTTTAAAACAAGCCTGCAAAATGGTTCTGTGACTGGTGGAGCCACATCTGACAACTTTTCACATCTTCTTTCATATAATTTCTGTGAAAGTGACAAGAACTATTGATGTAAATATAGACATAAAACTAAAACTAAGGGCCCAACATAAAAATTTAGTTTAATGCCTTGCAAATTTTCGCAGGGGGCTAAAGTTTCATATTTCTCCAATACTGTAGATACTAAATTTCAGATTGAAATTTAAATCTGAACATTTACCAAATCATTTGCTGGATTTCCCCTCCTTTGCTAGAAGGCAGTAAAAGATATTCTAGTTCACTGATCAACTATGTCCCTTTGTATTCAGAGATCACTACACAATGTCCTTACCTTAAAACGGTAGACTAAACAATTGCTTTAAGTATTGTAACCTATTTCCTGTCACTGCTGCAGCACCTGAGAAAAAATCCACACCTTCAGAAGAAGGTCAACAGGAGTGGGTCAAGGTTATGGCTGAAAAGGCACTGGAAGTGCAGGACAACTCCACACTGGAATGGCTAACACAACTCTGTGGGCAACACACGTGGCATATTGCAAGTAATGGCAGATTACAATGATATAATGAAGGGATGCCTCTCATACCCTGAAAGACAAGGACAGCATAAGACAAGAACCCATCCAATTATCTCCACTCTTATTTTATTCCTCATCCTTCAGTCAACTATCTCAAGCATGGGAAGCACCCTCTTAAATCAATCCTACGTTCATTCCGTTTATCCCTTTACAGGTATGCTCATTTTATTCTGGTCCACTCGGAGTCTGGCACGACTGGGAAGAACAAATTAATGTGAGCATAAAAATCTAGCAGGCTCTGTCTGTAAGGAGTGACCACGTATTTTTCTTGTCACATTCCCTCCCCTCTACCCAAGTGCCACAAACCAGCCTCTGTGCCAACGAAGCTATTTAGTACCCCGTGCCATCATGTGCAGTGGGGCAAATCCACACCCTATTGACCACCTCTCCATAGCTGTTTGCCTTGTCTCTCTGGTTCGACAAGTCTGTGCTGATGGCACCTGTTAAAGCTGCTTCAACTAAGCTGTTCTGCATTTGTCTGGCTGGATTTGGACTTCCCGGATCCCTGACTGAATACAAAGTGATTTGAAAAAACGGTGTTTGGCAACAAGCACAGTGGGGAGTACACTGCGTGTTGGTATACAAGAGCACAATGTGTTCTTCATAGCATCACTGAGGGAGCATGCTGCTCGAATCTCTCTGCTGTCGAGATCAAAATGGTCTCCTTTGTTGTCAGCTGTTTAATAGCAGCTGTTTAATGTAATTCCAAATGATCTGCTTGAATGAAGTTGTCATTCTTGCAGTTCACTTTAATGTAGTAAAAAAAAAAAAACAACAAACAAAACAAACCACAGCTTAGCCACATTATTTTTCTATTGTTCTTACGAAAAGTTGCACTCTCATATTTCTGCTAGCCTATAAAAAAATAAAAGTCCAATTTCTTGAAATAAAACATAATTTTGAGGGGAAAAATAGGCAATATTTATTTCAAAACACTTTCCTTTCAGACACTTGAGAATGGCTTAAATAAAAATATCTTTGCTACTAAAAAATACACACTGAAAGAAGTGAACTTGTCAGCAAATATGTGAGCAAAAAGAATATCTATTTCTATAGTTATTTCAAGACATTCTTCCCTAGTGGGGGTTATAATTTATTTTATTGCATTTCATAAAGCAGAAAAAGTTGTAGCAGCACGTTGATAGAGTGAAAAAAACATATGCACTCTTCTTGATGAAGCAGTTTAGCTGAAGAAAGTATGTCTTAGCATCAAGAAAGTATGCCTTTATATTGTGTGGGTTTTGATAAAATCTGTTTGATACCAAGAACGATAATAAGGATCATAATCTGTAAAAATATTTGCAGCTCTCTGATGAACAACAGAGGGCACTAATGTTTCTAATCTGGCAAACGCATCACGCGCCAGACAGACAAAATAGCCGTGGTACTTGTAGCACACAAACCACATCATCTATGCTAAATACGCAGATAGTAGAGAGAGGATTTCTGTCTCAGAAAAGTTCGTTTTGTCCTTTAAACTTCCTCTTTTTTTTTCTTTCTTTCTTTTTTTTTTTTTTTTTTTTTTTGCCTGCAGAATGTAGGATGTGATAATAACACGCTAATACTTGCAGCCTTTCAAAGCGTTATTTTCTTTTGTTCATTGAACAAAGCAGAAACAACTTTTCCTGGTATAAATCCTTCTCCTGTGTACTTTCTCACCACATTCTTCTCTGTTTACCTATAGCTGTGTACAGTAGTTCAAGGTAAGCAATTCCACTGATAAATGCGGAAGCTGAAGGATGCTTAACCTGTGTTACCTGCGTTCCCAGTAATCTAATGCAGAAATATTGGCTGGTGACATCAGTAACTGGGAGATCCTGGGGCACCACCTGAAAGCTCTGAGTTAGAAGGGCTTCTCAGGGAATCTTACACCACTGAAGTATTTTAAGCAGTTTCACTTAGTTCTGGAAAGATGCGGCTGCTGAAAATGGTACTTTCAATAAAAGATGCAGAGCAACTGTATTAGAATGGTTCTGTACCTTAAACTACCTTTTCACTACAAGCACTAGAAACACCCATTCAGAAAACAATTCAGCCTTTTCCCCCAGAATAAATCTCAAGAATATAAAAACTTTGTTTGTAACACCAGTAGCTGAACACCTTTTTAAAAATGCTTAGCAGTGTCTCTCATTGCTATTCAAAGAAACAGATTTATTTCTCAGCCTTGGAGATTGAAACTTTGGCAAGAGAGACTTAAATACCAGACACCAACTAACAGATTGTTTCTAATATTGTGAAAAATTGGTAAATGCACTGTGATTAGTTCAGAGTAACATATATGAAGAAACATAAGAAATATTCTGATGCAGTAATTTCAGCACTTATTGTTAATGAATAATGAAACAAGTTCACACTGCAGACAGCAAAGTTTTCATGAATTACATGGCTTCATTTCTGACTCCTCAATTTCAGAAGAGGGGGATCAGCTTTTCAAAGCTACCAAGATCTCTGGGAGATCTCCAGATATTAGCATCCTGTCCAAGTCAAATGAGACACCTTTAATACTGTGTTAATAGCTAGGCTCAGATCTGAAAGCTGGACTCAAGTTACTTCCACCACCAAGGCAAGACACGCACAATTAAGGAAAAAGACTCGAATTTCTGTCCCAAGTCAGCCTGAATTATAATGAGTTGCCACCTTCCAATCTGGAACGTTTAGAGACTTTTTGGCCACAGATCTGAATAGTCAATGCAAGTACTAGATGTTCTTTATTTGACTATACTGCAAAGGTCAAAAGCCTACACGTTATTCAAGCAACCCTCCTTGGAGTTTTCTGACGTCAAAAGATTATTCCCTAACTTCAAAGGGGTTGTGTTGTTTGGTTTGTTTGTTTTTCTTCATTTTTTTTCTTTTTAAATATGACCTTAACACAAGCATTCTGCCTTTTGTATCTTTATTTTTGTGTGCCATTGAAGAGACTGGCCTTTGCATATTTCTCCATTTATTTCAGGCAGTCATAAGAGACATTGCAAACTAACAGGTAAAATACAAGTCTTGCTATGAGGGATTATCATTCCAATTCAGCATATTATATTAAGTGCTATCATACTGATGACACTCAATTGTATCTTACTGACTGTCTTGAGAGACAAGTAACAGCCACACAAAGAGGATCTGTGACACTGCCCAACACAAAAGAGAGCACATTCTGGCATAGGAGACAGACAAATCCTTGCTTATTTCTATGCTAAAAATGTAAACAAGAGACAGAGCTATGGACCCTAAGATGTTTTGTGTAAAACAAAACTGCAGTAGGCCAAAAGCAATAAAAATACACAGACAGATAATACATACGTAGAGTACCTAAAAAATTAGAAATGCTTAAAAGTAGGATAAAGACAAGAACCTTTGATGGATGCTCATTTAAGGAACCATTTTGAGCAACTCATTGCTGTTTTATCGGAGAAGTTCTACACAAATGTTAAACTCGGACAAAAAAAAAAAAAAAAAAAAAGCATAAAGATTCAAGTTACTTTCACTTGTCTATTTTCCCTGACCAGCCTTCAGCAGTGAGCACTACCCCTGCCATCACCCTGGATGTCACACTTGGCTGTCTCACAGTCACTGCTCGGTCTTTACCTCGGTCAGAAACTATCCTGCCTTTAGCATTCCTCTTTCCCCTAAGTTGTAAGTATTCTTTAAAGGAAAGTTTATCACAAATCTGCTAGATCTGAAACCCATAGATTCCAAATATTTTGAAGGACACATGGTATAACTTGTCTCTGGTACTTGACCCACCCTGTGTTTTCCCAAGCTGTTGTCCACCATGTCAAAATACTGATTGTCCTGATTGTCTTCTCAGTAAAGTCTCAACATTATTTTCCCATCATTCTCCACATCAGACAGTAGTGTATGCAACTCAATACAGGTATGAGAATTTACTGGTTCTTAGTCCACAGTTTTTATTTGATGGATGCCTATGACTACATTGGGCCAAATGTTATTGCTAGTTACATCACCAACTTTGGACTCGAAAGGTTTGCTTCAATAGAGTTAGAATGGACTTATACCAGCACAAAACTGACGTAGAGACAGATGAAATAAGAAAATACCTTTACCAAATAACAATTAGAAAAACATCATTTTTATTATTTTCCTTTTATTATTGATCTGCTAGGAACACTAACTAACATGGCTTGAAGATATATTAGGAAATATCTGAACTACAGTTATATGCACAACTGTTTAGACACTAGCAACTTCCAGAAAACTTCCAAAGTCCTAGAAAACATTCATATATCACCCACGTAAGGATTTTTACAGAACCTTTAAGTCATCTTTATGGAATGAATTCAGATACTTAATCTAGTACAAAGCCAGAACAAAGGTTTACCTATAAATGTTATAAATGTAGAAAATTCTTACAGATGCTGTTTCTTGCATTTTCTTAGCAATCACGCTTCAAGTTTTTCTGTAACTAATTATTTGATCTCTGCCCTGGTTTTTTAATAAAGGGAACTATATTAATAGTCAATCTGAAATTTGCAAGAAACTAAATGCAAGATGATGGAAACAAAGTAAACTTGACAAAACTTCTCTAGCCTTAAAACCAGGTGAACATTGAACCTCACTTAGGCCTTAACAGTGTGAGGGGTGGTTATTCATTCAGAGATTACTTCTCACCAAGGGTTTTTCCTCCAAAAGAGCGAAGACCGTAGATGCTGGTGTGCAAAGGTGCGCAGTGAGTGACACCAGCACCAGTGCTGGCTGCACTCTGTACCAAGGAGACTGGCTGCACTGAATCGGTGCCTTCCAGATTTTATGAGTCCCTAAAGCAATAGGTAGTTTCCAAAACAAGAGGCAAGTTAATCAGCAAATTGCTGAGCATATCCTTGGAGCCAGAAGTATTCTCCTACTTACCCTCCCAGTCCTTCACGTCAATAATGCATAATTATTAGTTTCAAATTAATTACCTACTCCTGAGGCCCAAGCATAAACACCGGAAAGTCGCTCTAGCCTCCAAAATTTACAAATATCCTTCCTTTTAAGCAGGAACCTATTTCCTAATGGGAGGACACGACTTTGAAGTGGTTTGTCTTTTTTCCTTTCCACAAGCAATATACAGAAGTTCAATTATTCATAAGAAGGACTAGTCATGTAAATAAGGACTGGAAGGCTGAGCACTGTGTCGCCAAAACACATCTGAAACATAAAAGGCAGCTTTAGCCCATCCCTTGCAGGTGGATGTGATCTTAGGAACCCTGGCTGTGGAAGGCAGGGTTCATAAATCAGCATTTACACCATGTAGGGAGACCACTTACAGAAGGTTAGAACATAGATACAGTGTGAAGTTTTACAACAGGAGATTTACAACAGCTGGAGTCAATAATGCAAAAACACAACCAGAAAGCACCTGTCTGTCAAATGATGGTCTGAAAAACAAAGCTCAACTCTCAAAAATGTTGTCTACATGAAACTGATGTCTTGATTCCTCCAGAAGGCTGAGGTTTGCTGGGCAACCACATTCAGGGGATTCAGTAATTCTTGCAATATGTCTTCATAAGGAGCATCTCCTGCTCTTTAAAACAGCAATTCCGCCGGCTTCAATCAGAGAGAGAGAATGATTTGGTATTTTTGTTGGCTGGTTATTTATAAGAGATCTAGTCTAGATTAGTCCTGCTTGAGTGGCATCATAAATGGCTCCATTCCCCAGCAGTAGTCTACTTCAGATGGGAACCTGACAACCTCTACTTAGTGTGTCTTTCACAGTACACAATGAAGTGTAAAAACTGCTGTGAAAAAGCCTGTGTTTCAAAACAAACCATTTCTGTAATAAGCATTTAAAACCACTTTTTATTAATATATTTCTTTGTGTACAAAACAAAAGCTTAATGCTAGGAACAAGCCCTGGACAATGTTTTTGTTTGTTTTGCTGTTTTTTGGGGTTTTTGCCTCTCTAAATTAAGTACTGCAGAAGGTTTTAGAAGGTCCAAAAGAAATTATTTGAAATAAAGCGTTAAAGCGAGGCTTATGAAAGAGTTGCTTTTTCCCTCATCACAGCTTAATAACGTGGGGTTTTCAACCCAAAAAGCTTAATCAAAATCCAAAGTGGAAATCCTAAATTAGTAAATATTGAATTTAACCACTTTTATATCTCAGGTATTAGCAAATACCTTTGGTCTACAGAGATACAGTCCCTTCTAATCCTTATCAGAATTTGCAATTAAGACTTCAGAGCTACAGATATCTGTACACAGCTCTGTACACAGCTCTGCTCTCTTATTTTTAAATTATTGGACCCAAATCAAATCAGTCTTCAAATACATTGGAAAGTAAATGTCTGATGTCTAATTGAACTAATAGATAACACTCTTTTTAATACTGTTAATGCTTAGTGTGGGCTTCACACTGACAGATGCAAGGGGAGGGAGAGAATTAGAAAAAATCAGCATAGAAAACCTTGTCGTTACATTATTACCATACAGTTCCTTGGTATAAAGATAAAGCTAATATTTACAAATTATTTGTTTTGTTGTCGTCAATCCCCTCCCCTCCAAAAATAAAAAGAAAAAAAAAAGGAATTTCTAAATACATTAGGAGCTAGATTCTTCTTCTCTTTCACTAATTGTCACCTCCAATAGGACATTGTAAGAGCCTGAAAATGAAGCACTTAAGAGTTTTCTTTTCCAATCTCTTGTGGGCTTCTCTCAGTTTATCGCAAATGAACAATCGTGTTGGAAGGGGCACCGTCTGTTTAATGTCATTAGTGATTGTTTCATAAAACAAACAGCCGCTCCACCATTCTGCTGCAGTTAATCTTAAATCTAAACGTGGCGGCACTTGGGGAGAGTCTCAAACATGGTTTGTTCTAACCAATGCAGGGCTCTTAATCTATTGCAAGTCAAGGCGCTTATCTCTCTGCTCAGCTCAGAGCAGTGATTTCTTTGTCCAAATATCAAACCAAACCCAGTTAATATCATGCTTCCAGCCTTTTCCCAAAGATTTTTCCTCTTTAAATTGTGCCCAAAGCCTAAGGCATATTTATTTATTGCTTATACCATTTCATGCTTATTTTTCAATAGTAGCAAAGTCAAACTATTTCGAAGTTAGTGCACAAGGGTATTTCAATGAGTTTAATCAGCCAGGTGAACTGATAACTTGGAGATTTACCTAATTGTGCTGGAAAATCATTCATTCTGGATTAAGCCTATAATGGCACATGTGTTTATAACAATTGAGGGTTTTATACAAAGGCTCAAGTCAAAGAGTATTAATCACTTTAAACTTTCATTAGTGTTTGTAGAAGCAAAGGTTGCCATCACTTCATGGGTTCAAGTTTATAGCAGCAGCAGCCAATAGAACTCAACAACACAAAAAGACACAAATAACCAATCGTAGTGCTGAAGAAAATTTCACAATAGCTTCTGCCAAATGGCTCTTATCATATTCCTCCAAGAAAAAAATCAAAATTTATCCCATATGCTTTCTAGTGCTACCATGCCCTTACCTGATACACAAGGGTGGGCATATTTTGGCAGCTTGCATATTTCGGAAAATTACAATGTGTTTACATGGGCATTTGTGAAAAGAGGTAATATCTCTAATGCACTTGCATACAATAGATTTTAATTGTCTTCTTGTTTCTCTTAAATCTGTGAAGTCTGGCAGGAATTACAAAGTCCCGAATTTGAGACAAATGCACACATGTGTTCTTGCAAAGTAAGAAGAAAAAAAGTTTCTTTTGACCAAAAGGTAATCCAAGTGACTGGGGCTGAGTAAGAGGACAGACATCTCCAATGGCAAGTGCTTGCATGATGGGGGCAAATGGAAAAAAAGTTTTGCTGCTCAAGGTAAGCCTGAAGCAATTCTTTGGCCTTACTGTTACGAATGTATCATGCCCTAAGCCCCATGCACAAAAGCCTCAACAGCAAAAGAATCCTGAGCATTTGTTCTTCAAGAAAGAATTTCAACTAAGTAGAATTGGTTCTTACCTCTAAAACTTCTTAAAGGTAAGCAAGTGTCATTTCAGGCAAACACTGGTGGGCAGGTATACCAAAAACATCTTCTATAATGCCATACTACCAATGCTTATATAGTTTTATAGATATTCTCTGGTTATATTTAGCACACTAAGCTACAGATAGTTGTCAACTTGCTGAAAAGTCTGCAATTTTTTTTCTCTCTCTTCATTTAGAAAATGCAAAAGGAACCAAAACCAGCAATACATGTGAGCCCCCACTCTTTCGTGGTCTGTCCCTCAGGACTTGCATTAAGCACCCTTAACAAATACAAATAATTGTCTTTTTCTTTTCTTGTTAAAAAAAAAAAAAAAGGCGGGGGAAAGAGAGAGAAGGAAAATCAATTCAACTCAGGTTTTTCCACATCTTCATATCACTTCCCATCTCAACTGACTGGAGTAGAATTTCAATTAACTGGTAGGAGTCCAAGAGAAGCCCGGCTGCCTCTGTTGCTCCCGGTCATGCCCCATAATTGTAGAGGGACCTGCATTTTTCAGCCAATGACACGGCTTACAAAAATAGATACACTGAGTTATTTGATAAAGGAACCAAAGCCTGTCACTCCTGTTCAAGTGCCAAACAACATGAGAGCGAGTAAGATTGTGTTCAGATCCCAAACTGGCCAGGGTTATTATCCCACAGAGCCATCTCATGTGGGAGCGAGGGGGGTGGTGAGGTTTGGGAAAGGCCACAAAGAAAAAAGAAAAAGCGGGGGGGTAGGAAAAAAGCAACATCACATGCAAGTCAGTCAATTCCAAATCCTCCCTATTTTTTGGAGAAAAATTAACTACCGTGTTTCCAGCCTGTCACCTATCCAGAAAGCTCTCCAGTGTGAGGCAGAAGGGGTATCTTTATGTCTTTCCTACACATCTCTCTTCAAAGAGGAGAAATGTTGGCAGGTATACGGCCTCTCTTGTGTTCAAAAATAATCTTGAATCCCAAGTAACATTCTTCTGAAGAACAATTGTTAAAGCACTAAGAAATAAAAATAACTCCCAACAGCTCTCTGCACCAAAATTATAGGCAAAGATGTTTGTAATTCTATGGAGTTACAAAGCCTAATCTCTAATATACATTTTACTGGACAAGTAATGGATCCCTTTAAAAAAAAGTACTTTTATCAAAGAGAAATAAGCATGTTCATAACTATGCAGTTGATAGAATATCTTTGGTTTATAAGAAATAGTTGACTGAATGCTTGTACTTCTATTTACTCTTAGTAACAGCCATCAACATTGATCCCAGCATTTTTTTTTCTTCTCTTCATTAAATTTATTTCTGAGTATCAGAGGAATTCAGGTCTATAGCAATTCAAAGACAAATACTAAATGCTCCATAATGCTCAATATTTCCTGATTATCTGAGTCATATAATATTACAAGCCATATTTTCACAGAAAGATGTTGCAGTGTGTGTCCTGTATTGCCCCATAAGCGAACAAGCCGAGTGGAGTGAGTCCTGTTGCAGTGGTACTTTATGCTTACCATGATACAGGTGTGCCCCATACTTTACAGATTATAAAAAAAAGCAGAGGTCACTGTTTGAAGGTGCCCCTCCTAATGCACCAGTGTATTAGGTTAATATTTTTTGCTTTATAATCAAGAAATTGTACCCAGTTTTGAAGCTCAATTTTTGAAAGAACCAGTGAAAATGAAGTCATGATTACCAAGCACCGACTTTCCACTTTCAAGGGCCAATGCAGGTCGGACAAAATACCTTCTGGTAAGAGTAAACTCAACCAACAACTCTCTGCAGATCCTGCAGGCCTGATCCCAAAGTCAAAGTTTATTTAGAGCCCAATCTGAAACAAGGTCTATTCTCTTGTTTTTGAGATGTCAAATGTGTCACACAGAGTAACCCCACATACCTGTCAGCTTCCTTTCCCAATAAAGACTGGTCCATCTTCCCCAGCAGGTACAAAAGGAGGGCAGCAGACGTGCTGCTGAAGCTGGTAGCAAAACCTGAGCAGGCAACAGCAGGGTGATGCTATTGCTCCCCTCTCAGCAATGCGAAGACATCTGTGAAGACCTTGTTCAGGTGGGAACTACAAAGAACCAAAGGGCAATTCCCAGCAGAAGCAACATAAAATATTCCTTGATCCCCATAAGCTTCAGATTTATTTGTATTTGGATAACAAAACAAATCCCTGCATCCATCCTGGAAAACTTAGGCCATGCTCTTCCTTCTCAACAAAAATGTCACTATGCTGTCAAACAAATAACGACTCAGAGCACTGGGATTAGTAACTCTTCAAATAAAATAATCTCTGCAAATAATCACCTCCCAGTTTCTCTCATCTTCATTTTCTTTGTTCCTGCTCTTCCTCCTCTTAGTTACTTTTCTTATGATCTTATCCACATATTAATTTCCCCTACTTTGCTCATTTCATTCCTCTCTGTCCTTTTTCCCCCTCTACTTGTACAACTTCCTCTCTGCCTGACCAGTAACTTTAATTACAGCTGAATTACAGAAGTCTAATTTGAAAACCCTTGATCAAATGCTCCATTCAGCAACCACTCCCACTGAAAAAGAAAAACAGACACAGACCAAAATGCCACACAGAGACATGAACACATGTCCTCAGGCTTACAGACACACGGGCATTTGTGCCCGTTAGAAGTTCAAAGACCTGTGTGCTTCATTTATGAATAATATGGGTACAAAGCAAAAAGAAACACTCAGGACTACAGCCCTGAAAACCCATCCTGATAGGCAAATCTGAAGGCAATCATCAACACTATTATATTTTTACTTATCAAAAGGCTATTTAAACAATGAGATACAAGCCCTTTAAACAACTTGGACTTTGTAACAGGGGTTGCCATAAAGATCAGGCTGGCTTTGATTTCCAAGTACTGTAAATATGGAAAATTTAAATCTACCCTTTTAGTTGGCACTCTGGGCAGTTTACTTAATCGGTTGAACACCTTCAATGAATGAAATTCCCATAGGAAAGAAGGTTTCATAAACTATTCACTAGGAGCCCCAGTTATTAGTATAAGAAATACTGTTATAAGTATGATAGAAATGTTCCTCCTTCCTGATTGCTACCTTGTCTCTATAATACACCCAAAACTCTCTGCTTAGTCCGGGCATATTCTAAACTGTCCAGTCTTCAGGCCCTGAATTTAATGGGTTTCTGTCCAAAGATTGGAGAACTCACCATGTCTTTTAAATGGTATTAGAATTTCATACATACAGGTTGAATCAAAATGAGATTTATCACCCTTTCTTACTTTTACACTGCTATATTTACACTTGATATGGACTATCTTCTTTGTGGCATGTTCAACCTGTTAGTCCTCAGTTAGCCTTCTGTGTCAAGTTTTCTATTAAGATATTTTTCAGGTAACAGTAGAGATTTCTACCTGAGAAAATAAAAAAACCTAATTCTTTTACCTAATCTTGTCAAACATCACAGCATATGCTCCACGGCATCTCTACCTGACCACCTCAAAAGCTTGAACAGAGTATCTGTAATTGCAAAAAAACTGAACTTTTTTTATCTTGATAATGAAATGGGACAAGAGGAAATTTTACTTCTCGTTTATTAAAAAAGACTGAATTCTATTTAGAATGGTCATGAGTCTATAGAAAAACCTGATGGGGAAAACTGGGGATTTGGTGTTTGAGAAATGAATGCAAACTAACGTGGCTTGTACAGCAGTAGTGAAATAAGCTGAGTACTTCAGAAGAACAGACTTAATTCCCTCGAATTTTCATCAGCCCATAAACCCAACAGTCTGGGAGAAGAGAGTCCCCCTGCATCATTAACAGAGTATAAAGGCAAACCCATCACACAATAGTTATTACAAACACAAAAGCCGGTTGGCTGAACAATAGTTGCAGACCAGCAGAAACCTTCTGTGGCACCCAAGCTTCTAAAAATAATTATCACTGTTGTTATTAATAACAACATCAATGCAAGCAACTAGTACTAGGAAGGAATATTCACGATTCCATTGCATTACCGTACACAGTTTTCTCAAGGGCACATTTGTTGTCAACTGCTACCACAGCTCCAGATAAGATCATGGCGGAGGTTTTTCAAATTCATAAATATGAATATAGAAGTCTAAACCTGACTTTTATGCTGATTTTACTTTCATGAGATTCTGCTTTCAAACTGTATAGCTGTAGAGCAGTTTCACAGCGAGCATGCAGACAGCAACAATATGGATTTGTCTGCATACAGGAGCTTCATCTCCAGCTTCCTAGTGCAATCTACTAGGGAGTAGCACCCTAACAAAAAAAATTTGCCCATGCTTAGAACCCATAATGTTTTTATATTTTTAATAATGACATCTGATGAGAAACCACAGCTGCTCTTCCACACTAAGTTATCTATGGAAAGCTCCACATAGTCATTTCCAAGGGAGAGGGAAAAACAATAATCCTTCAGTTGTTTCGCGCATCCATTTCAGAACGCAGCAGAAACCTCATACACAGTTTGCTAAAAACAACAAAAACTCGGGTTTATGTCAGAGAGATGGAAAAGTTTGATGGCTTCTTACAGGCTGTGTTAACAACCCCATTTGTATACTCTTGTATACTCAAAAGAATCAAAACAGTGCAGCAAACTGGCTTGTTGATGCAGATAAATATCTGTACAAAGGAGGCGGCTTGGCTGGTATCTCATTAGTCTGCCATAAGGATTGAACAGACTGAACAAATTTCCCCAGTTTTTCTCCCCCTTTTTTCTAGGAAAAGTTGAAAGAATAAAAATAAAATACTAAAAATATGAGGAGTTCAGATCACAAATGGTATGCATAATACCACAAGTAACTTCTTGCATCAGAAAGTACTTTTATCTAAAGAGTTCAAGGCACTGCAACCAAAACCCAACTTGCAACAGGTCTAATGTATTTTGCATCCCAAATGTGCTCCTGAACCTGGCTAGCTTACTCTTTAGCTTTAAGCACAAATTTAATTTCCGCTAGAGATGCAGTGAATTACACTGATCTAATTTAAGCAACAGTGAACTTTATTAACCTCGTGGGATTGCCAAGGTTTTCAGCACTTCCTTTTGGGACTGCACGCTGGTGTGCTGAGCTCCCTAGAAGAATTTCCAACAGCAGGAGGTGGTCACCTCCTCTGAAAAGTTTCAAGATGTGTATGTACTTAACTGTATATTCAGGTCCATATATTTGTGGGTATATAGGTACTAAGCTATATGTGCACAGAGTTGTGCGTGCATACAGTCTACAGGCTGCTTTTCAACAATCGAGCAGTCACTGGAGGAACAGTGAATGGGCAGCTACGGCACCGGCTGCATTCTCTCTAGGGCACTCTGTAGTAGTGTGGTTAACTGCTACACAAGTATTACGGGAAGGATATGGCCCTGAAAGTCTCTGAAGGCCAAAGGTATTCTACTTTCCTGGACTAACTCAAATGCTGAGTCGAGATTTGTAAAGTGGGTTTTGTGCTGTGAAGTTCTGCCAGTTTGGGATTAGGCAGAAGTAACAAACATTACTGGAGCGAAGATCTTAAAGTGGAGTTGGACACTGGTTTTCAAGGGGAAATGTTTTCCTCACTAATTTCAAAGGGAAATGTTCTCTCCTGCCACAAGCTCTTTGATGCACTGAGATGGAAGTGTCACAAGTGCAATAATAAACAATTCCACAGAAGATGCATAACTGCTACTACCAGTAGTAATTTATTCCTGTAGCTGGGGAATGTTTTCTAACTGTTCACACAGACAATTACTATTTGCTGTTTGTACTACCACTGTGCTTATAACTGCGCTCATAGACCATGACCTGTTGTCTTGTAAATGCTGAAGAAGTTCCAAACAAAAAGGACAGTTCATGCCACAAGTAGCTTGCACAATATAATATGGCTGTAAATTTGAGCTGGCATCAACAGCCAATGAAATAGTCTGACAATGAAACAACCAGGAACACAGAAATTGCCACATGGGCTCAAATCTAGTTTCATCTAGAACTATAAGCAGAATGTGATGTGTCAGCAGAAAATGAAAAAAAAAAAAACCTCTGCACTAGGCAGATCTGGGATAACCCATCCCCCAGGAAAGTGTCCTTGCAATGTCTCCTAACAATTAGAGTGCAAACTTAAAGCAGATCATTTCAGATCACTTTAAGTAGTCTTTTTTTTTAATAGATCATAACAGCACAGAGTATTCTCATTCATATAAATCTCCAGACCTTTTCCTAAAACCCATTAAATCCCTTAGCAACTTCCCAGAGCAAAGAAGTCAATTACCTAATTGCACATCAGGTGAAAAATTATTATTTATCAGCCATCTTTCTATAATGTTCCCCTGTTCTTGTATCATGAGAAAGAGAGAAAAACTCTTCCCAAACTGCCTTCTCTATGCAAAACAATGAATTTTAGAGTCTTATCATGTTCTTTTTTATTCATCTCCTCTCGAAGGTAGCAATCCCAGTCTTTTCAATCTCTCCTCATATGAGAGTTTTCCCATGTGCCTGATCATTCTTCTTGCCTCGCTCTGAGCCCCTGGTAAATCTGTAATACCCTATTTGAGATGGTGTCACCCACTTGATGAACCAGCATCATTTACATAATGGCATTACTGTATTTTCCATATTATTCTTTATTCTCCCCTCATGTACCTAAACCTGTCTTTTGACTGAAGCTGTGCAGTGAGCAGATGTTTTCAAGTAACCACTGGTACTGATGGCTGGGTTTCTTTCCTGAGTTCATACAGTTCTTTTAGAGTACAGTTAGGCAAACAGTAGAACTTTTAGGCAGACAAGTAGCAAAACTTTTCCATACCAGTTATTATTACTGTGCATTTATCTTCAATGAATTTCATGTACCATTATGCATTAAGTCCTTTAAAAGTTTCCTACAGTCTCTGATCTAGATTTGACTAAATAATTTTACATCTGCCAGTTTTTCCAGGGCTCATTCTTACAGATTAAAAAACAAAAAATAAAAACAAACAAAACAAACAAACAAACGACCAAAAAAAACCCTCCATAACAACAACAAAAAACCCACCACCAACAAAAAAGGAAAAAAAACACCAACCAAACAAAAAAAGAACCCCAGACATGCAACAGCTTCCTTAGGTTATCAACATGGCTTGACTCATGCCTGGAAGGAAATATAGCCTTACAAAGGTGCGAATTTGTACGAATGCTCCTGCCAGTTTCTCTTGTGAAACTACCAACTAGATGGGAAAAAATTTATTACACAGGGAAGAATTATCTATACAGAACTGAACCCTCTGCCTAAAACTCCATCAACTGAAATCATACTCAGTTACTACAAACTGGAGCTGAATTACAACTGATTAGAGGTAAATGTTGCCATATTGTGCAAGTGACTACACTCTACTGAAATCAGCATGCTGGATTTTTACTTCAATTTCTTTTGTTATTATAACTCAGCAGACTGGAAATTCTTGAAAATAAAAGTAGTCTGAATCTCTCCCAGTGAAGGAGCATCCATGTGTATGAGTTTTGTCCCATCTCTCATCACAAGCCAGTGCACTGTTCCCCAGCTTATTCCAGCTCCAGTCCAAAAGCTAGGTTGTTAATTCATGCATTACAGAACAAGGATAAACTACAGCCAGCAATTAATGGGTCAAATAGATAGAACAACCTGAACCCACATTGCACCACCAGCATATGCCACAGATAAGATTCAAACTATGTTATAGTCACATCTAACTTATGAAGTATCAGTGAAATAGCAATACTGAGCATTGGTTACATTGGGTTCATATAACTGTAATTCCTTATGACTAAAAACCTGTATCGAACAGTTTTTGCCAATTATTTTGAGGACTTCTTTCAATGCTTCTTTTCTCAGCTAACTCTTCTCTTTGATATATATGATCCCCACAAATTATCTCTTTGAAACAGGCTCAATTTATTTAACAGCATAAAAGACTCTAATTTAAAAAAAAAAAAGGAAAAAGAAAAAAATAGAAAAAAGAATAGAGGTTTTTAGGACGACCAGTTTATTCCTCCGCCATGATCTTCATAGCTCAGTCTTTGCACTATGGAACTGCTAAGTCAGCCTGAAAGAAGAACAAGTCTGGTCTACAGCTAAATTCCCAACCATTCTGTGGAAAAGATCCCAAAATCTTCATTTTTAATTATTGCAAGAAACTAAGAAGTTGCTTTCACTTGGGGCCTCAAAAGCCTTTTTCAGAACATGCAGTGAAGCTGAGGGCATCAGTTCTCCAGGCACCAGAGCGGGACACATACACGCTTTCCACTCACTGTAGGTTATGGATAGGGAAGCCCTCTGGAGCCAAAGCACAGAAGTCTGGATTAGCTCTGTTTCAGAGATCCAAACACAGTCACTGGATGGAGGAGAGGTCCTCCACAAGGATATTCACACGCCCTAATGGAACATCTGAACTGGGATGTGAAAACCCTCCTTTGCAGCACACCTTTCTAAAGATATGCATTTGCAACTGGCCCTGAAATTCAGGTGGAATACTACAGCAAGAGGTTGTAAGGAATCACAATTTACCAGCATCTCACCTACAGAAAAAGGAAACCAGAACAATGCTGGTAGGTTACACATAAATCTTACCAAGCCTAGTGGGGAATAATTTATAAAGATTCTCTTGAGTTATGGCTAAAATATTCATCTGAATCCGGAAAAATTATTTTACACACTTTTGCTACTTAAAGCTGAGGGGAAGGGACAGAAAACACTGTCGCCTTTTAAAGAGCAACACTTGGATCCCAATTGCAGTGACATCTTGTATGCTCTGTTTTATGGTGAAACAATTCACATAACCCTAGCAATAACTTTCAACCCTCAACAATAGCTGTTTAAGTGATCAAAAGTGAATTTCTATTTATTAAAAAAAACCCCAACAAAACAGGAACATTTGCATTTGCTACAAGATGACTTAGTAACACTGAGCTCTGCCTCCCATGAATAAAGGCATGGTGCCCTCATTCTTTGACCATTAAATATCTTCTCCGTGTGTCTGTGCCTCCCTGTACATATTAATACGTGAGTTCCAAGCTGCTGATCAAATTGCAAGCAAAAATTACCTAGTAGTGGCCTGTAAAGATGATGATTTTAAATAGCTAAGGAGAAATTAACTTTCCACTCAAGATTTCAACTTGTTGACTTAAACGAATCAATACGTATCATTTCCAATCTTCACCTTATTGTGTGCTGGAAAAGTTAGTGCTGAGCTGCAGAATTAGGTCACTTGCATTAGATCTTCTAATTAACCAGTTCTTCCTTTAAGAGAGCACTTGCTCGGCTCTCAAGACTACTCCAGCATTTTGTCAATAGAGTTCAGAACAGGGCTAATGATTACCATTAAAGAAAGCCCAGAGTGATTTTAAGAACGTATCTTTCTGTATTTTGTTCTTTTTATCCAACTGTGGGATCCTGGAGTAAAGTCACTTCAGACAACTGCTAAAGTTTAGAAAAAAATAAATAATAAAAGAAAGAGGTTGGGGAGGGAGCCAAAGGAAAATTTTCTGCAAGTAGGAAAGACAAGCTACTTTAACACAAAATAGTCCCCTCTGATTTAGGCTGACGATAGAAAAACCACACATCTCCAGACACACTATTAAGATATTTTTATGATGGATTAGTCTTTGGGGGGTGGGAAGTATAAAACCAACATTAATACATAGACAAAATTATTTTCCCTATACTGTTTTCTTGCTTTGATTCCTGACCTTTGTCGTGTGTTTCACTGTAACAAAATTCCTCCTAAATTCTTTGATTGCGGGGTCCTTGCTGTAAGTATCCTTTTGCTTTCCTGTGCTTGTGTGTATCATTACTGAAATAGCCTTTAGTGCTCTGCCTCATCCACTCCTGACAGTGTCTTCAGCCAAACCCTATGTCTCCTTTGCCAATTCACCTCAAAACCTGTCTTAAACTCTTCAGGACACTTTCTCACTGATTTTCAGTTTCTTGAATGCTCCTGACAGGTGCCCATACCCAATCCTGACTGATTTCAAAGATGCTGAATGTGGCTGTGTGCTCTGTACACATCACTGTTTTGCATGAGGTCCTGTGCGATTTGCAACATCCCTTTTTCCTTTGCTGCTGGAGGAGATTTTTAATTTAAATAACTAGGTGAGAAAAACACTAAACCCTACTACTTCTAAAGAAACCTGCACTGCTCAACCATGCACATCACCACAACCGTAGCAGGGGCTCTAATATCAATATATTATTACCCTTCCTCCACAACACTCATCAGGACACGTGCCCAGTAGCCACCAGTGAGGACACCTGCCCACCCCTGGGTTTTTCCCATTTTTTCCTGGCCCTCAGGACCACAGGGATCTGTGCTATGCTCCGCTGGAAAGCCCAGCTTCAGTGCATTTTCCTCCTATCACAAGTATTTGGTGGTAAAGATTTCAAATCTGTGCTTTTCACATGCTTTTACGGTGCAAAAGGGGGCCTTCTGGTCAAATATGGGATCAACATGTCCAAAAATATATTGCTTCAGCTCACTGCTCCATTTAGTGTGCTCAGTTTATGTTCCAGTAGTTGAATTCTCCAGTTAACAACTTTGTTTGCTTTTTTAATAAATCTTTTTGAATTCTGTTATCTCCTCCAAGCGCTATCTCAGTTACTGAGAGTTTTTCCTTTACACTTTTATATAAGGCTACTCCTCCTCCCTGCTGCCTTCGTCTTTGATCTGCTCTCAGAAGTTAGAAATTATTGACTGCGCACGCTGTGTTGATTTTCCTGCTAGCCATTTGAACAAATTATCATCATTATGCAATTCCTCTAGAAACAGTCAAGTTTGAGAGTGAAGCTTGTGTGGACAGCTAAAGAGGCCAACGACCCTTTTTGATTTTATCTACTAGGCACGCTTGAATCAAGTTTTGCACCTGACGGAAAGGTAAATTCCAAAACTCCAAGGCTGATGATCTAAAATGCAATAAGACATTGGGCAAAAGCTTGCCGAAAATCAGTGGGAAACTCCTGCTGTTTTTAACCCTCACCCTTTTCAGTACTTAGTGAGGAATTCCTGTATGAGCTGGCATCCAGGTTATGTTAATAAAGGAAATATTGCTCAATTTACTTTAAATTAGTAACGGGACAAAGTAGGCAGCTGGGCTACATACACTCTTTTCAATGTGTAGGAATCTCTTAAGAGTAGCCATCTCCATGTAGGCCCTTTGCTTTCCATATGACTTAGAAATTTAAAGGAAATTATGTTATCAATATTTTAGTGGATATACTCCTTTCTAATAAGATTTCTAAGGTACAGATTTGGCCCTAGATTAAAAATAAAACATGTCAACTTGTTATTCCCATTGCATTTTTGGTGAGTGTAATTTAAAAATTAAAATCCCAATAAAGTAAACCTTGAATAATTCATTAGTCTGCTCTTACATAATTTGGGCCTTTTTTTTTTTTTCTGCCCCCAAATGGGCATGGCTGTTACTGTCAACAAACACCAATCCTCAACTACTTTCACCCTGGATTCCTGTGGATGTCTAGATTATAATTTTAAAATTGTGATTACTGGAACAATGCCCTGAGGGGGTTTACAAACCAGGGTGCTCAAACTTAGCAAAGGAGGCATTCAGCATCCAGAGAAAGTCCTCTGCCAGAATTTATGAGGTCCCTTCAACATATATTTCCAAGCTAGTTTTACGTCAACAGTTTGAGAGCAGCAGTGTCAAGAGCAGCAGCACAGCTTCTAATGACTACATTGTCACACTGTTTTTAATTTAAAAGCAAAGAGCCATGCTACCCTTTAAGATACAATTAAAAGAGCAAATATGATTTGATTTATTAAAAGCTACTAATAAGCAAAGCCAGCCAGCTGGGCTCAATCTACAAGGGGGGTAATGATGGATGAATTGATGGATTCATAGTTCACCTGACAACTAATCCCCGCAGCAGCAGCTACGGTGGTGGGTCTGTGGGAAGTGGTGCAATCGGGCACAAATCATCATCATCATCATCGTCGTCATTTGAATGTCTATGGCAGCTTTTAGTCCTCTATCTCGCAGATCTCTGCAGATGCTTAATTAAGCCTTCTGATATCCCCTCCAGGGGAAGTCAATATTAGTTTACCTATAGGTAAACTGAGATACAGCAATGCACAACTTGCTCAAGGTCACAGAGTGGGCCAGTGGCAAAGCCATGAATAAAACTCTCTAAATTTGACCCCAGCAGCCTGATTTAATTATGAAATGGCGTTCGCCTTCTGTTACCAGTTCCACACTGGAAATAGAGGTGGCAGATGCTTTTGGGAAGGAAGCAAAATGTGGGAAAAGCAAGAGGGAACAAAGTAGCAAAAGAAATCCCCAACAATGTAGAACCTATGCTCAAAACAAATCAATTGGAAAATTGTTCTCTAAATGTGGAAACAAGTCTACTGGGCATCTTTTGCTGGATAAATAAAATAGTTTCCTTTACTGAGGGGAGAATTCCATCATTTTACTTGCTCCCTAAACTACCACTCTCAGCAACTAATTAATGTTAGTGGCTAGATAAGTAAACTAAACCATTGTGGTAGCATTTCTTGGATGTTTTGCATATATGCAGACGGTGAAAAAAAACAGATGGAGAATACTATAATGAATTGAAATGTTCTATTTAAAAACTGTTTGTCAGCTGTAGTTAAGTTGACACTGTCATCATGGCAACAAATCACAACAGTTTGCATGTTGTGCCTCCACGCTCCAGCCTGCTTCTCGGAGCTGAGCTGTTGGAAGTTCTCAGCAGCCCAGTGAGTGGAACAGCAAACAAGCCACTGCTACCTCAGTTTTCTACTGCACTCGGGCTGGAAGGAGAAAGGTCAACAGAAAACTCGGGTTTATAACAAACTGATGGATACCCCTACTATGTTGCACCAGATTAAAAAAATAAATAAACCAATCTACATAAGTAAAACCATACGAAGTGACATCACGGTTCAAGGTGCTGATAACGGGCTGATGTTTTTTAGCTCAAGGTCACTGGCTGAAGTCAAGTTTTTTCTTGATGTAACTCAAAGTCACTACAACCTCCTATTCAAATCCTGTTCTAGGAAAAATGCACTTTTGGTCCCTCTGCAGTTCCCAGTGGACTGGAGCCCAGGAATATTTAAAAACTGAACAATTTCAGCCGGTACTGCTTGGCACCTTTGTTGATATCCTCAAAGAGGAGTGAGTGGGCACTGACATGGGGCTTCCTGAGCATCCCAGCACAGATCACCCTGCTTGGGAGGTGCCTGGTCAGGATCTGCTTCTGGACTCAGTCCACTCTTATTGCAGTACAGGGGCTCCAGCCTTTAGTGCTGCCACTTTGATATTCCCCATCACTTTGCTTTGAATTTTGGGGATTTTGTTGTCTATCCATAAAAGGAAAAAAAAATACATTTTCATACTCATAACTTATTGCCCAAATACAAAGGCGGTGAATCTGTAGAGGAGGAAAGAGCAAGTAATTTTACAAGGTGAAAAAGAATCAAACCCTTGAATCCTTTGTCTGATTAAACTTCAACCCCATCTGAAGCCCAAGTGGGGATCTCACATCACCCATTCGTAATTATGATTACACTACTATCCATTGTAGACAGTAATAACATTTGCCAGGCCTAAGATTTCTGTCATCTTCTCACAGGGCTTTTGAAACTAAGTCATGCTGCTAAAATAGCCTGCAATTCTTAACTACTCCAGATTAATTTAAATGGATTTGCATTTACATTTTCTTTACTTGTATTAGTTATGGCTATGCACAGTCAAAAACAGTAATTAATAAAGAGAAAAAAATGCAAAAGACCAATTTTTCTTTATATCACTGGTAACTGGCTTGAATCTAATAGAACTAATACTTGCATAAAAGAGTGGAAAATGATAGGCAAATACATCTCAAACACTCTGCTTGCTCTTAATTATTCCACTTTTTTAGGAGAGGTGAGAAAAATGTCTGCAGAACTGCCTACTCAATAGAGCATGAATAATGAAAACATCTCCACACAGCTTGCAACCTCCTATAACGATGGCTGTAGGAAAAGAGTACATTATTAAACATTGTGGCAAATGCATAGGACAATTATATCTCAGTTCCTTATTTTGCCAGATTTATGTATTTAGTTAGTTGTGATCATAGTTATTTGCAATACCTGTGGGTGCAGAATTGTTCTTTCTATTGTCTCAGTTTTTACACACGGAAGGATAGAGATTGTCACAAGGGAAAAATCAGACACTGGTTTTAGCAGCAAGGACTTGATTTATTATTGCTTCAAACAAGTTTCATGCATTAAAGATCCCTGTACAGAACATGACACGTTCTTTCTTTAAAAACAGCTACACACTTTAGGACAAGTGACATGATCCAAATGGTCTCGACTGACGTTGATGGCTATTCTAATGCAGCACAGAATGTCTCCCTGACTCAATGCATTTAACATATTTTTCAAACAGAGAGGAGAAGAAAGGGAAAAAATACTCAGTTAAAATGAAATCTCTGTTCTGCAAAATTCAGTTTTCATCTTACTTTCAGTATTGACTGCTCTCCCTTAGGCTAAAGAAAGCATTTCTACAAACAGACACACACAACTCCTTTTATTCAGATGTGAATTTCAGCATTTGATAATCATCTGTTAAGGGTCATATCTGAAATCTGCTGATCTGAAGGGAAAATAGTCCCTCATCTTCACTTGCCTTTAGATCAGGTACGTACAGATGTGTTAATTATAGGAAATAAACACCAGTGAAGCAAAACCTCAAGTAGAAGTTTTCACTAGGAGAAAAAAGGGGGCAAAGGAGGAGGAAGACTGACAGAACTGAAGGGACACAAAGGTATCACACAGGGTACAGACAACACAGCGTCTTCAACTGCTCTAACACAATTCATCTTAAGAAAATCCTAAAGCACTTCATATAGAACAGCTAAGCACAATTTTAGATTTTACCAAAGCTGAAATATTTTACAGTTAGGTACCCCCCAAAATAGCAACTAATTCTGCAAATCTGAAAAAAAAAAAAAAGAGAGAAAAAAAGCAAAAAAAGCGCTAATTTATAGTTTTACTCCTTTGCAAACATATGGAAGACATGAACCTTTTTCGGCTGTTTATCATTTGTTGGTGTCAAGGGTGTTTTCCATTTATTTCCATTTACTGGAAACACCAAAATGGTGTTTTCCATTTATTTTGTTTATGGGGGTGAGGAGAGAGTGATGGCAGTGGTGCGGTTATGTTATCCTGGATTTAAATGGACAGAACAACCCTCCACCCCTGAGGTTCCAAGGAGTTCTAGACAACTTAAATACCCTCTCTTCCTTCATCATTTGCCAACTTCTCTCCTGCTTTCCTCCCACCGTCTCAGTCTTGTTAAGACCTTTTCAAGGCTCTGATTTCCTTTCTCACCCACACACCGAGTCCTTACAGACATGAAAGGCTGCACACACCCATTTCAGAAACAACAACTGCTTCTTTGTGACCACACCTCCAGTTCTTAATGCCCAGAAAAATAAACTATCTAAGAAACCAGCAGGCCAGAGTGTCAGTCATCACATCAGAACTGCCATGCCAAGCTATGCTGAATTACGTACACTGAAGCAAGGAGATGACCCATTGACCAAAGCAGTCTTTTTCAGCTCTAATCTCTGCTCTTCAGGGCCCAGGTGACCACCATGGCAGAGAGACCAACATCAGCCTCTACTCATACACCTGGCCAGCAAGGGCTGCAAGGAAACAAAGGGCTCTGCCACATACCCACTCCCCAGTGGAGAAATTCCAGTGAATTAAGCAATTATGTCACTAATCCCCTCGCCATATGTAATGGCAAGTCACAACATACCAGACCATTTTAAATCACAAGAGATTTTTACCTTGATTTTATTCTATCCCTGCACAGACAGCCTTTGCTAAGCAATATATCCTAAAAAAGGATATCCTAATCTCAAGAGTGAAAGCACTTAAACCGCACTTTCCATATTACCCCAGCATGTCTCTTTTATTCGCTTAAAACCCCCCAAAAAGCCCAACTGCTATTTCCCATCTTTAAGTGATCAAATCTGTTCCACAAGATGCTGTGATAAAGCTCAGCAGACGAGCTGCTACATCCTGACCGCTGTTTCACATGCTTTCAGTGTTAGTCTTGATCTCCATGTAGCAATTGCACACTGATGATTTTCTAGATGTTCCATTTTCCATTATGGTCTGTGCCTATTTCTCCTTAAGTTCATCATTACCTTAAGCTAGGAATGGAAAGACTACTTGTCCAAGAAGTGGAGACCAGGCTAACTTCCTGTCTTTTAGCATTCCCCTGAACAAATTCTTAAAGATTTCCCAGGATGTTTTGGAGTGAATGACTGAGTTGATTGTTTCACAGCACATATCTGTGGTTTTAGGAAAAGGAATAAAGACACTGTAGGTACACAAGAGGAATACCTTTGGGAGTAAGCTTAAACACCCGGCGTGTAACTCTAGCAGATTTTCTACAGTTCAATGTATTTTCACACAACAGAATGCTGAGATTACAGGTAGAGGTGTGAAAGCAGCTGAGACCAGAACCAAAATACATTGCCAATCTGCAATCTTCAGCCTTTCCCACATACAGCCAGTGGTGTCTTCCCAAGTGAAACACGTGGGTATCCAATTCCCTTCCTAAGTCACAACAGGTGGGTTTCCTTTGGCTAGATGAGTGTGATGCCACCAAAGTTTAGTATCTCTTTAAAGCTGAGAGAGAGAGGCAGGTACTGGAAGTGTTGAATTTCTCCCTTCTAAAGTAGCCCTGTGAAACAAAGGAGATGAGTCGTACCCTAGAAGGCCCTGTTTCTCTCCAGCAGCTATAAAGAGAGTCGAAGATGCGGAGCTCGGATATAGAAGTTTACACTAGAGATGTCTAAACTTAGATGAAATGAATCTCATCGTAGGAGTTTTTCCAAGGACTTGAAAGAGGAGGGGATTTCATCAAAGAGCTATTTCAAGATAACTGTCATAGTCAAAAAAAGGAAATAATTCACTTAGCTATGGCCAGCTTTAAGTTGGGCTCATTTCTCCTTAGGAAAATTGGTTTAAACACCACATTCAGAGTTATTTCACCCTATCTGTTTGCAACAACACAGAAAGTGGGTCAGAACAGAAGATGAATCTGAGGAATTTTCCTCTTTGTTCTTGATTTTACAAGTGAGTGACTCTCGGGTTCCATTCACAGTCCCTTAATCTGCCTGTCTCTCCAGCAGTCCCTTCGTAAAAGCAAACAGACTTCACTGGGACTTCAACAATTACACATATTTTAAATTATCATAAACCTTGCACCAGCAAATCTAGAATATCAGATATTAATATTTTTCTTCTAACCTTCTTCTTCCTTATGCTGCTCCCTGACATATTTCCAAAAAGGTTCTAGTGGGACCAATTGTCTTTTAGCTTCTCCTACTTTTTCAAAGGAAGGCAAAGAAAAAAAGGTCATTCCCCAGTTTACATTTGTTGTTGAGCCTCGTTAAGCTTTAAGAAAACCTTTTCATTAACCACAGTGTGTTCACTTAGTTTGGCGAAGCTCAATGTGAACATTAAGTTGAAGGTCTTACACACAACTCTCCAGGTGCTGTTGGTGATTATAGACAAAACCATAGAAACTGGAGACCAAAGGGACAGAGGAAGGCAAAGTGCCTCCATAAAAAATGCAAAAGGAGGGGCTTTTCTTGTAAGAAGTGATTTAAACATAGCTGAAGATATTCATACAGGTGTGGTTAGGCTCTAACTGAGCTGGATTATACTGACATTTATTAATACAATTTAAAGGCTTCAGGTAATAGGCTTGAACTCTTTTGGCTTTATACAGGGCGTATAAGAGATTGACATACCAACACAAAAAATACTCTCAACTTTCCCACTTCCTTTCTTGACATTTCTCTTTGACCACTGTCAAGCTAACATTTGCATCTTGAGAGAGAAAGAAATAAAAAAACCCCAAACATTCATACATGGCAAAGGATCCTCCACTTGCTTACCTCTTGTTATTCTCTTACTGTTACTCTGTCCCTGTCACTGAAAGGCAGCGGCCAGAGAGGCCAGGCAGGTGCATTTCTGTGTGCAGCTGAAATGATGCTTCGTGCTGCCAGCAAGGTATGATCAACATTACAGTCAATACACTTTAGTCTAGAGGACAAAGACTGGACAGACACACTGAGAAATGTGCTCATCCACAAACTTTCTTGCCTCTCCTGATCCTCTTCCACCCCTCCACTCATTTCTCTGGCAGGCAAACATTAACACACTTAATGTCAGGTATGTATTTGTGAAGGAAGAAGAACTATTTATCTGACAGGCATGTAAGGAAAGAGAAACAGACCTGAGAAGAGAGTGGCAGAAGAGAGGATTTAAAGGTAATAAGGGAAATAGGCAAGACAAGGAAAGAGCTCATGTGTTCAAGGCAGTAAGAATTCATTATGCTGAAGTTACAGGTAAACTTCAATAGCTCAGCATTGTTCTGACAGTCTAAGAGAAACAAACACCAGCACATAACCAGCCAAAACAGGGATAGGTTTTTTTTCTGTATCATCAGTCACACAGAATAACCGGAAAAACCAGTAAAATCTGACATATCGATTTGACGCAGAGAAAATGAATTAATATGCAGTAATAGTATCTGAAAAAATGGCCCCAAGCACAATTCAAGGCCCACTGCTTGGCTGATTAGTTGTTTTGTTTCCTGTATATGGCAGGAATTTTTAAATTTTTAACATCCTTTAATGTCCTAATTTGAGGAAGCAATGGAAGTCCAGTGGGTCAAGATTTCACTTGTGTTTGCAAAAATCCAAAGTACCCCACTAATCTTTAAAACAAAAAACAAATCAAAAACCTTTAAAAATCCCCAAAACAAAACCGAGAAGTTTGCAATTTTAACCAAGATCCTGGTCTACTCCTCTATTGCCAGCATGATTGAAGTAGGATCGAAAATCCACAGAAGTCATGTATATTCGACATTTATGACTGCATCCGACAGAATTTAGAAGTTTTCCCTGGCTTTGGCAGCAACAAAACTTTTTTAGATGCATCATCATGCTGGGATATTTCACCTAATGTCCAATACTATAGGTGTGAATACTCATGAAATAGAACATCTGTTTATTCACAAGGCAAAAATTATATAATTGTGCCACTGACCTTGGTGGATTCACCTCCCTTCAGGTTTCCAGCAAACTCGGATAAGTTGCTCTTTGGCCAAGAATATTGCATCAGCCTTAGCATAAAGTTTTTTTGGGACCTTAGAAACTGTGAAGTCATGGCAGAACAACACCTAGGCGATTTAGGTTTTTAATGCAGTTTAAGCAAAGTATAATTGAATCTCTGCCTCTTGCTTGCAAATTGTTTACTGGTGAAAATTACAACAACAGACACAGACACAAAGACCATGACAAGGGTAAGCTTTTGATCACAGGTCACAGAATATTCTGAGTTAGAAGGAACCCACAGGGATTATCTACCCCAACTCTAAAGTGACTGGCCCCTATGGGGAATCCACAACCTGGGTGTTAATAGCACCATGCTCCAAACAACCGAGCTAAACAAGCCAAGCTCATTTAGGTAAAAAATGTTGGAGCACTCTGAGGTCCTTAGGAATGAATCTCCTATTCCATCCATGTATTTATGACACCTTCAAAGCATTCTACACTTTGGGGAAAAAATATTAAAAATATTAAAGCGTTCTGTGCAGAAATTAGCCTTTTATTCCTTTTGGTCAACAACAAACTGTCAGGGTGTTCAAACCCCAGAGACTGAACCAATCCCCAAAGACTAGGTGACATTCATCAAAATATTTCCTAACGAAATGTATTAGAAACCACTTAGAAAAAAACCAGATCTGTCTAATTTCCCAGAACTGACTAGAGGCTTAATTTTGTTCACAGCTACACTGGAGTAATTCTAGAATAACTTAATTAATGACATTGAATTACTCAAATTCTCACAGCAGCGTATCTGGAAGATGAATTTAGTTGTGGGAACAGCAGATTATGATGACTCAAGGTGCAAGCTCCAAGCCCCAAATACCCATCTCACTTAGAACTGCTGCCTTGCTGCCTCAGCACTGTGCTGGGGTTTGGACAGCGACCACCAGAACAGATTTCTTTCTGTAATTTGTTGGTTTTGTGGGTATCAGGTATAAATATCCATCTACAAACAGAGGGTAGCCCTGAAGTTGCTGCAAAGTACAGCAGTGCTAGGATGGAGGAGAAGTCAGCCCAGAGAGTCTCAGAAGGCATCTTGGCAGCTGCTTTCCCAGCAAAAGGAGCAGGGCACAGCTTGCAGTCCAGCCCACGTGTTAAATGAGCTCCCAGTGCACTGTCATTGTTATTAGCTAGGGGTAGATGGAAGGCTTCTAAGGGGACAAGCTTTTAAAATACACTGCTGAATTAAAAACCAACCACCAACAATGTAGCACCTGCAAAAAACCATACAGACACAAAATTTCAAGAAAAATCATCTCTCTCCCTCCTTGTAAGAGAAAACAAAACCATCCATACATCATCACTAGACCAGCAGTAATCAGACACATTTGTTTTTTAATGGTCATTTTTCTTTTCAGAAAGATGTTTATAGATCAGTTAAAATTATGAAAGATGTCTATCAGTTGGAAAGGACAAACACATGCACTATAGTTTCTGCTAATCTGTCTGGAAAGGGAGTGAAAACGAATAGATGTATTTAAATTTGTAGAGGCTTACATATAATCATTTTTTGGTAGCATCATATAGTCTTTTGTCTTTGGAACACCATGGAAAAAAACTGCAATTCCAGTGTTAAAGGCAGGTCCCACAATACGAAACTGATTTTGAATCCAGTCTGTCCTACATTTCATATGCACATTTGGGTCATAAAAATCTCATTTATATATCCTGTTCCCCTGTTCTTGGCCATCTCTCCATTATAACATGACTGTAAAAACTAATACACAAAACCCATTTGTAAGACCTACGCCAGGACACACTCTATGGCTCTCAAGAGATCCTTTATTGTTCATGACTTGTCCTATAGAATTGGAAGTTAAGGTCTTTGTTCTATTCTGAAGGTCTGTTGACTAAACACATTTCTAAAGCTACTCTACTTCTATTTCAAGGGAACCCCAAGCTCACTAAACCTTGTTTTTTTTCTCGCACCTAGAAGCTGATCAGCATGTCTTTACCTTTGGAGAAGTGCAGAGGGCAAAACCATGTGCAAGAGCAAACTAAGAAGCATAAAGGCTAATAATTTTCCATTAAAAGAGGTGATGACAGCTCCTTAGAACAAGGGCCAGAAGACACTGTAATAGGCATTTATTTAGCTGTAGTGCTAAAATGGCCAAATTCTGCAACAAATTCTTTCCACATTTGGACTGGAATACAATGCTGAATTATTGCATAGAAGTAAGATGGGAAACAAACCTTACCTCCCCAAACGCATCAGGTATACGTATAACTTATCTTAGAGGAATATATAAGTTATCTTAGAGGAAATATCAGCAAATTCAGAAAAAAAAAAAAAAAAAAGAAGCTTGCTTTTATCCTCTTCACAGAAGCAGAATTTGCATTACTGAAACAGGAGCACAGGTTTAAATACAATATCCTGAGGGGCCTTAAGGTCTTCTTCCTAATGTAGATTACAGTATAATGCAGAGATCACCTTGTGGGTGCTTTGCTTCTCTTTGAAAGCCACAGATGCCATTTCTCCTTGCTTTCACAATCATTAGGCTGGAGCAGCTACAGCAAGTGCTCATTTGGAAGCACTTTATTAGGAAACCATGTCGGGTACTGTTATCTACCATTCCATGCAGCCTAGCAGCGGGAAATGAGATCTTCCGGCTGCAGGATACCTACCAGTTACCCACAGCCCATCCTACAGAACTTCTCAGATCGTATGAGAGAAAACCCTGGACAAGTCAGAGGTCCAAGCTGTTTCTGTATCTTCCAGCTTTCTCGTCTCTCAGGCACATCTACAAACTCATTTTCCAACTCCCATTTCCTCCCTATATTAAAAGATTCTTTTCCACATAAGACTAATAGTTTCCTGTGTGTACAGGCAGATTATATGCCCACACTTCCACCCCCCCAACCAAAAAAAACCACATTGGGGGCTGCAATAAAGGTATATATGCAAGCTAATAAAAGCAGTCAGAGGTGGAAAAACAAGGGACACAATGAAACACTTTCTGACACAGGTGCTTGCCCAGCCAGGAACCCATTAGCACCTTGTCACAAAGGCCCCTAAGCACACAAAAATATAAATTTGAAAGTCATAAAAACCAATGGACACACACAATTAAGTGACCAATGAAAAGCTGTCATCTTTTCTCCCTCTCTGGAATACAGCCAGAAACAACTGGTAGGAAGGAAAAGAAATTTGAAAATAGCTCAGCCTGAACTTTTTAATGTTTACTGGCAGGAAGGAAAAGCTTAAAAAAAACCCCAACCAACCAACCAACCAAAAAAACCAACAACCTACAATATGCAGTAAAAGATTGAGAGAGTGGACAAGTGGTTTGCGGCAATATTTCCATTAATTTTATGAGACCTACAAAATCTGAAGCCTGGTAGTGACTACTGATTTTGTAGGCTCTAGGGGCAAATATACTGAGCATCTCCTCACTTTTCCACACAGAGCAAGTTGTAAAGTGTCTGACAAAGAACCCAGTGTCTCTACATCCACTGTCCCAGCCACCCCTAGTTCACTTCACCTGCTGTGGCTCCGACTACCATTGTCCAACTATGATTTCTGTACCTCGGTTTTCCTACTCCTCCACTTCAGTCACATTTGTTATTTTCCCAACAAGTCACTGCACAACAAATCCCAAGTCTCCTACCTTCAGATCCAAAGCTTCACCACGGCATGAAAACTACTTAGATCTTGGCTGTCAAACTTGACATGTAGTGATCTTAATGCTTTATCTAACTAAAACTCGGTTCTGCCGCGCTTCTTGAGCCAAACATCTCTGGTCATAGCTCGTAATCTTAGGCTGCAATATCCATTCAAAATCTGCTTAAAACTTGTTTATCCTTTCTAGGATTCTACTAGGAGTCCACCCATTTGTAATTCGTACCATAAGCCTTTAATTATGCAAAAGAAAAAAGCCTGCATGAGAAATCAACACACCCACTCTTACCAACACACCTCTCCCCACCCTGTTTGTCTTGATTATACATACTTAGGTGGGAAACTGTTAATTATCGCCAATTATGGAGCAATTGTCCTTGCTGTACAACTCCACCATATTAAAGATTGCATAAACACCGTAAAATAAGATGGTCCTTGATGTAAAGGGCTTTCGGCAATTTGGTTTCGGAGAGGACTCTCCAGGTATTTGCTGCCCAAGACACCTCACTGGAATCCCTTTCCTGTTCACCATACAACAAACAGGGGAAAAAACCTCAAGAGAAAACAGGCCTCTAAAAGTAAATGTCAAGCATACTAAGGAACACCTTTTGACATTGATTCTAAAATAAAAGGTTGGACCAGCTCAGTGATTTTCATAGGATCCACAGTTTCTCCCCCTACACTGTTCATTGCACAGTCACTGCAAAGCACAAAAAAGACTCGGAAAACAGATCTGACAGGCACTTGGAAATACCCCTGTTTTCAGGGCTTAAGAGAATTAAGGGCCTGACTCTTCCACTAGCACAAATCAGAAATAAAT
This sequence comes from Chamaea fasciata, assembly GCF_029207755.1. Lineage (NCBI taxonomy): Eukaryota > Metazoa > Chordata > Aves > Passeriformes > Sylviidae > Chamaea > Chamaea fasciata. Next base: position 20,392,908 of record NW_027094088.1, on the reverse strand, counting down.
GCAGAGAGTCACCTGACATTATGCTGCTGTAAAACACGTACGCAGTCAGAATGTTTTGCTTGCTTCAGTGGAATAACTCCAGTGACACGTGCGGATTGACATGCAAATAAACCTCTTGAAATTGCACCAAGAGAGGTGGAGAGAGAAAGACAATCTTGATTAAAATTTTTTGAAGGACACTACTATGAGGTTCTTAGCTATGATCAGCTCAACATAAATTATCATATAACCCATTTTCAATGAGAATGTAATATGAGCTAAATTTTACACTGATTTATAGCTTATGAAAGCTTCACTGAAAACCCTGCTTGTTTCACAAGTCCAGGTCAGTGCAGAATTTAAGTTTGTTTTCTTTCATTAAACAGCTACGATTGCACATTAGGGGTGGAAGGTTGTAGAAATAGCAAGAAGAGGACTTTTAAAAAAAAATCATCCCATGTAAGGAAAAGATTAATCCCCTGTGCAAAGTCCTCAACCTGTGTTCAATTTGTCCCAAATCTACTGCAATGATACCGTCGTTTCAAAGATGATGATGTAGATTTTGAGAAGAAATACAATAATACAAGTTATGTCTCAGGTCTCTGTCTTATATTTGCAGATTCTTGATTCCTCTTTTCAGACAAAAGGCCCCTACCTGCATCAAGTCCCTATTTAGTTTGGCAGTCTGCAAAGAGCAGGTGGTGGCCTACCTCATACAGCAATGACAAATGCTTTTTTCTCTTCCTTTTCTAACCTGCTTCAGAAGTGCTGTGAAATTTCCTGCTAAAAACCACACAGACTCTAGCAGAGTCCACGTTCTGGTCACTGTTGCAGTATACAGCCAGAGAAACAGCAGAAAGTTTGATTTATTTGACTAGTTGATGAGACAGTAAATGAGATCAGAGCCAGAGCTCAGAGCTGAGACTGTATAACAAGAACCAGCAACTTACAAAATTGATTATTACAGCACTGTCCCATACGAAAAAAAGAGTCACACGTAGGGATTTGGATATTTGAAGGGATTTGGGGTTTGTCTGTAGATTTGGGGGTTTTTTAATTATCATTACATGTCATTAATCTGTTCAGACATTATCTCCCTTTAATTTTCCTTGTTGCTTTCGATAGTCTATTTCAGGATATCGGCAAAGTATCTCTCTTCTTTCGTATTAGCTCCGCTCATGCAATCCTTACAGCTCAAAGACTCGCGTGATTAATAGCTCTGCCAGCAATTCCTATTTAAAAACTATTCCTATTTTATCTCTTTTTACCCTGTCCCTGATTTTCCTCAACTTGCTGCGCAGAATACCCACTGCCTGTGCCTTCATGCAACCCAAAAACATTGCAACTTTTTTCTCACCATTCCTTTTCCATTTGAAGATGGTCCTGTTGACTTTGACTGGATAGTAGCCAAGCAATTTAAAAGCACAATCCTACATGCAGCTAAGCGCCCACTGTTGATGTAGGCCAAAAGCAGTCATTTGGCACGTTTGAATGAGCTCAGTACCTTTGCAGGATGGTATCAATGTGTTTCAGCTTGCTAAGGTACATTTTGCCCATGCCCCTGTTTCTCAGTCAGAAGTCAGCAATACCTTCTAGTCTTGGATTTCAAGAAAACAGAGAAAGGTATTTAAACAAGATCACACAGGACGTGTCACCGAGCAGGCAGTACAGGTTCCTTATTGCAAACCTCCCAGGCGAGCGCTGGAAGCGTAAGTTACATCCTCAAAATTATTCTGTCATCCCCTTGACAATTTAATTATTTATTTTATTTTTTTTTAATACATCTACTGCTTCTAGGCTCTGTTTAGGTAGCCATGTCTTCTCAATATCTCATTCAGGTGCAGCACAGAAAAGTCTAACAAACCTGGGCTGGCAGCCAAGCTTGCTGGTGACTGACGCTCGCTTAACTGAGCAAAGATTTGCTCTGCTCCAAGCAGGAGCCTGACTACAGAAGGACCAGCAGTGACAGCGAGGGTGCAGGCTTGCATCCTAACAGCACAGGCTCCAGCTTGTGCTCAGGCAAGTGGAACCAGCACTTAAGCTGAATGCTAAAAGGTTCCAATCTTCTGCTTCTTTCCAATTCACCTCCTCTATTGGAGCCCAGGACTTTTTAGTAAGAGCAGCACATTAGGGGAGTTACATCGCTAATCTGGGCATAATTTTAAGCTCAATGAAAGGTGGTTTAAATGCTGAAGGAGGAGCAAAGTAAAGGGAAGCACAGGAGAGAGGAGAGGGAGAGGAATGATTCGCTTAGAATACATCTAAAAATATATATTCTTGCCAGTAAATGATAGAAATAAATCAGTAGTATGAAGTCACTGGTAGCTGGATTTGAAACAGAGTTTATGACCGTTTGCTAAGGGGCCAACATAAAGCATAAGCAAAACTAGTAAAAATAGAGCTTCCATGAGCAAATAGAATGTTCAGCTGTTAGAACAAAGTCTTTGATTTAAATGAAATTACACTTCTCCAAACACAGACTACAGGTGAATTTTATCAAAATCTCTGCCCCAGAGGTTTACTGTCTAACCAGGCAATGACTGGGCCACGTGTATGAGGGGGAGTAACAGAAGCAAAGATGTGTAAGTGAAGTCTGTACCCAGACTTGCCTAAATTTCCTTGCCTCACTTAAAAAAAAAAAAAAATCTTGTCTTCCATGGAGAGCAACTGAAGGGTTACCGCTTTCATGTAAGCAATTCAACGATTAAGAACTGTCCCCCAATCTTTCTCTCTTTTGTTTTTGTTTGTTTTTAATCTACCTTTTTTTTCAAGTGATGAAAGATTTTGTTGAATGACGGTAATTACAAAAGGTAAAACAATCTGATGGTACAGGTGGACTACAGAACTGAAGAAGAAAAGGCAGAGTTGGTCTCATGCGTATGATTTCATCAGTATGCACACACTTTTGGAATCCAGCCTCTGATGCTTTTCAGTCTTTGAAAAGTTGCTGGCTGTTACCCAGTTTACCAAACATATTAGCAATGTACTGGTCAAAGAACATATTTTTACACATCCAGTGCCCTGATGTTGTGCAAGAACCACTGTACCAAGCTGTGAACAGCAATGAAGTTAGCCTAGTCTGTGGACTGAAATAACCCCTTAAACTTTTCATCCCTTAAAACATTGGTTTACATTTCATTTAGGTCACAAGCAAAATTCATTTGGTCATGTCAATCTACAGATGACATAGCTTGATCACAAAAGTCATCACAGAGCTAAGTACAATTGGTAATCTCAACAGTGGGCAAAGATGCTCTAAATTAGAAACGCGTGGGTGGGTTATGCATCTCTACTATCTGTTTTCAGTAATCCATCCACTATGCAGTATTTTTTTCCACCCATACATTATTCCTAAGTAAAAATAAAACTGAAAATAAAAATAGCCCAACTGAGGTACTCTAAGAAATAAACATTAGTTGGAATGGGAAGGAAAAACAGGAACAAAAGTAAAGCCTTCTCAAAGAAAGGTCTTACAGTCCATGAACATAGAAGCATAGTATCATTTAGACTGGAAGACTGAGTCCAACCATAAACCCAGCAGTACAAAGTCCACCACAAAATCATGTCCTTCAGTGCCACAGCATAAAAGAGATCCTGTGGCCAGATCTCTGCTCCGTCTTTCAGGAGACACAAAACAGAAGATCGCCAAGAACTTTGTCACCATTAGGATTGAAATGGCTTTTTTTTTTTTTCTTCCCCCCTTTCTCTCTCTGGGATTTTTTTGAATGTGGATCTTATAATTGAAAGCCAGTGGATTAAGCATAACACATCAAACCACTGTTAACACCCAGTCTCCCGCAAGGCTGAATCCTAACAACTCTGTTTTCTGCCTACAGTATGTGCAAGCAAGTGGAACCACCACATGCACTGCATGCTAAAGGCCACAGCCTTTGTCTTCTCCAAGTTCTGTCTATTTCAGAGGCTAACATGCTGCAATTAGTCTAATTAATGTGAAACAATGAGCTGTGTTACCACTTATCAAATTGATTGTTCCCCTATCAAAACAAAACAGGCTGGCTTTTTGATGTAATTTCAAGAGATGATTTGAAATGTCATGTTGCTGCAAGCCAATTACCTTATGACTGGAGTCACGGTCAACAGAATACATAATTAGCACGAGTTTGGGAAGGCTGCTTACTGCTAGTATGCTAATTAACTGTCTTTTGTCATAAAACAAAAAGGTTGTAGCTAGGGTTGTGAAATAGGTCTTTTTTATTTACATTTCTTTGTGCTTATCAACGTGAGGCATGACAATGCAAAAGAATGGAAAATTTTAATTCCACTACTTCAAATTAATAGCGAGCCACAAGGTCAGGCGCAGCGACGGACTGCGAGCAGCGCTCGGCTCTGCCGTGTGCGATGCATGGGCTGCACCAGGACAGGCCAAAATCAACCATCCAGTGGGCCTCAAACCAAAGAGCCACCAAGCAGCACCTAGGGAACAACTAATAGGCATGTGATGGGTTCCAGATGCTCCTTTCCATAAAGGAGGAAAGGAGCGGTGACAGCCGAGTGTGCTGCCATCCTGCCCCACCTCCAAAAGCGCCCTGCAGAAAGCTGGAAACACTGAACTATAAACAAGTGGCATTATTACTTCTGCTTCAGCGTGGTGCTCACAGAACGTTTAACAAGGGTGTGCAGGATAGCAAACGAACCCTGCCTGTAAGTAAAAAGCTTCATAACTCAGCTGCTGCCACCTCCTCTCTGTTGCCTCATTTGCGTGATAAATTTTGTATTCCTCAGGCATTCGTTAAAGATCTGATCCTGCATGGCGCTGGGTGCCCTCTATACCTATAGGTTTTAGGGGAAGCTGAGCAGCTCATTACTTTGCAGGATAAAGATCTACCAGAAAGAATCCAAACTTTAAAAGCTGGCTGTCAGCAGCTCCCACTCTGCCCTCCCTCATCCCAGCGCCACTCCATGCGCCATCACACAAGGGAAACGGGAGGGCAGAAATTAGCTTAGTGAATCATCGCTAATTCCTACCAATTTAAATTCCGGTTTTCTTTTTCCTGCCTATAATTCAGCACTTTATTTAAGGTTTTGCTTGGCCTGAGCGAGTCCCGAGAGCAAGGTCTGGAATTGCTGGAAGTTTTAATGATGTTGTTTCGCTAACAGCTGCTGACTTACGAATCCTCTTATTTGTCGTAAAAACAATTTTGTTTCTCTGTGCATGCTTGGTTTGAACCACTACAGAGATAATTCTCGTGCTTCTTGATAGCCCTTAAAAGCAAGAGAGATGTGCAAATCAGTCTCGTATAGAGAGGAGAAATTAAGTGTTCAAAACCTAGATCAAAAAGTTGTCAAGCTGGCCTTTTCTGAAGACTTCATTTAAATTCAAACCCAGTCACCTCCAGGTTTGCACAAAGAGTCGTAAAGTTTCAAGTCCAGAAATCACACAGAGTGGATCACCCTTAAAATCATGATATGAAATCAGTAATGGCTCCTAAATTATTTTCCTGATTTCTCTTTCAATCCAAGTAAAACTCAAAGTGTAATGAAATAAGGTATGCGTGCAGGAAGGCTAAATTTTTATCTCAGATGATGAAAGCTATAATGAACAGGAAAACACTAATTTCTTCTGGTGCTGTCATTTACTAGAATCAACACCATCCTTCCTGTCTTTATTCAGTAGAGAAAACAAAGCTAATCCCAATTTCTAAAGAGCTGGCTAATAAAGGAGTCAAGGGATCATTAGTCTAATTAACTCATTCCTGTTTTCAGTTTACATTTCATTATGCTATTACACTCTTTGAAATGTCAATTTTTAAATACCATAGAAAACTGTTTAACATATAGACATTATATTCAACAAATCTAGAGACATATAGAACAGTTACTCAATATTAGTAACTTAATAGTATCCTGGTATGCAACTCAATATCTCCCAGCCAAAGCATTATTGTAAACTTCACTTATTGATGTGAAAATCAGGGAAGTATTTCAGTGACACTTGGCCCCTTGCTTAATGGCAGTGCTTTTACTACCTGAGTATTTCATAATAGTCAGGTAGATGTCCTTGCATCCACTTTTGGTAATCAGACCATTTTATCCTGAACAAAAATAAATCAGGAAATGAAGCTACAACTTCCTGCCAGGTTTCTTTTTTTCTTCTTTTTATTGGGTGCCTTTCTATAGCTTAACGCAATGAGTCACTTACTGCACTTTAAGTCAATTTTTAAATTGATTTAATGAGTCATCAAGTAATTTACTGTCTTTTAAGTCAATTTTTAAATAAACACAACTTCTGCTAAATTGATGGTAAGTTCTGTAATCAGCTGTTTGGAAACAATCAACCCCAGTTAACAGCATGGGCTTTACTGCTATGCTTGCACAGCCAAGTGCAAATTCCATAAAACAATTAAATCAATGATATAGGTGAAATGCTACATAATGATACGTGCGTGCACACAAAAGCAAATAGGAAGGAAGCAACCCTGTGAGCACACACACACCAGCAGGCATCTGTCGGTCTGTACCTCTGAACATCTCACGTGCACTGGCTTCCTTCCTACTGGGAGCACACAGCTCTGGCTTAGCATTCAATCCAGGAAACCACTAAATGTATGTAACACTACACATGACTTGTCCCCACACATCTCCTGAATT